>NC_041397.2:301531587-301599087 GCF_900747795.2 Erpetoichthys calabaricus | reverse complement strand
ACACTGATCAACAGAAAAAGATTCTTTGATGTCAAAGTGAAAAGAGATCCCTGCACAGTGGTCTAAATTAGTGTTTCTCAACCCGTGGGTCACTCTCAGCCATGGATGAGTTGCAATTTGTTAATAGAACATTAGAACAATCTAGATGAGAACAGGCCATTCAGCCTAACAAAGCTCGCCAGTGGTTCTTGGTGTAATGAAATGTTTGTGTGAAATTTACTCTTAATGAGTTTCCAACTGTGTCCCTGTGTTCTTGATGAACTCATTTTAAAGTCACCGTCTCGATCCACTGGATTAATTCCCTTCATAATTTTAAACATTTCACTCATGTCACCTCTTAATCTTCTTTTGCTGAAACTGTAAAGTCTCAGCTCTTTTAATTTTTCCTCATAACTCATCCCTGTAGTCCTGGACTCAGCCTAGTTGCTCTTCTCTGGACCTTTTCTAGTGCTGCTATGTCCTTTTTGTAGCCTGGAGACTCAAACTGCACACAGTACTCCAGATGAGGCCTCACCAGTGTGGTATAAAGCTTCAGCGTCACCTCCTGTGACTTGTACTCCACACATCAAGGCGCTATATAAAGCTTGAGCGTCACCTCCTGTGACTTGTACTCCACACATCAAGGCGCTATATAAAGCTTGAGCGTCACCTCCTGTGACTTGTACTCCACACATCAAGGCGCTATATAAAGCTTGAGCGTCACCTCCTGTGACTTGTACTCCACACATCAAGGCGCTATATAACCTGACATTGTTAGCCTTCTTAATGGCTTCTGATCACTGTCTGGCAGGGGATAGCGTCGAGTCCACTACGACTCCTAAATCCTTCTCATAAGGTGTACTCTTGATTTTCCGAACCGCCCATTTTGTATTCAAACCTCACATTTTTACTTCCTATGTGTAATACTTTACATTTACTGACATTAAATTTCATTTTCCACAAATATGCCCAAGGCCTGTATGCTATCCAAGTCCTTCTGTAATGATATAACAGATTTCAAATTATCTTCTAATCCACCTATCAGCAGACTTAACCAGCTTGTTACTTATATTCCTATCTAAATCATTTATATATATTAAAAGTAGCAGCGGCCCCAGCACTGACCCCTGTGGAACACCACTCTTAACATTTGGCCAGTTCTAATAAGTTACCTCACACCAGATTGCAAGCAGTCTTTGCCTCCACTTTGCCTCACCAGTGTGTTATAAAGCTTTAGCAGAACCTCCTTAGACTTGTACTCCACACATCAGGGTGCTATAGAACCTGACTTTCTGTTAGCCTTCTTGTTTACAATGGTAGTGAGTATGTAGTGGGTCACACTATACTCAACGCAAAAGACAATATGCTCTGCAGATCGATTCACCAAGTGAAAACCACCATGATGTCCGTGCTTGATTTATCAAGGGAAAAGTGCTGTGATGATCCTACTCGATTCACCCCTTTGGTGGGTCACAATACCACAAAGGTTCAAAAACACTGGTCTAAACTAATTACAAATATAAAAGACCAAATAATTGATCCCATAAGCATTCACCTCCTTTAATCTGACATGGAGTACCTAAATCATCACTGGTGCAGCCAATTGGTTTTAGAAGTCCCAAAATTAGTTTAATGGTTATTACCTGTATGGTGTTTCAGCTGATTGTAGTCTAAAGACAACTGAATGTGAAAGTGACATGTTGTGCTGAGGCAGTATGGCGACCTAACCAACACAACGAAGACGAACACTCCAGGCAACTCCATGAACAATCCAAGTCGGGATGGAAACAAGAAAATATCCAAGTAACTGAATATCCAATTAAATCAATCACAAAGAAATGCAAAGAGTATGGCAGAGCTGTAAATCTGCTAGAGCTGACTGACCACAAAAGCTGAGTGATCAGCGATAGAGAAAGACCACCAGGAAACCTATGAGAACTCTGAAGCAGTGACAAGCTGCATTGGATAAGACGGGAGACAGTGCGCAGGTAACAACTGTTGCCTATGTGCTTCACCAGTTGGAGCTTTATGAGACACATGATATCTTGCCAGAAGGCAGCTGGAAGAAGGATAAACTTTCTGGCCCTCAGACTAAACACCATGTGTTTGGTGCCAACTATCAAAACGACACCATCCCCACCATGAAGCATGGTGGTGGCAGCATTGGTACGTGGGGATGCTTCTCTGCAGCAGGCTCTGGAAGGCTTGTGAAGGAAAAATGTATTGCCGCGAAATATGGAGAAATCTAGAAAGAAAGGCTTATGCGGACTGCAAGAAACCTGCATCTTGGGAGAAGATTTGTTTTCCAGCAAGACAACAACCACAAGCATGCAGCGTAAGGTACTCAGGAACGGCTTCAGAACAATAACGTGAATGTCCTGGAATACAGATTTGTGACTAGACTTGACAAAGGCTCTTCACTTGCAGTTCCCATGACACCTGACGGAGCTGGCACAGGTTTGAGAATAATGGGGAAGAAACGACAGAGCTGATAGAGGGAGACCTGAACACATAAACTCAAAGCTGTCATCAGCTAAATACTAAAGAGGGTTTTATATTTGTAAATAATTTAGACGATTTTGCAGAGATCTGTTTTCTTTTTGACATTAAAGAGTGTTTTTCTGTTGATCATTGTCAAAAAAGCCAAATTAAATCCGCAGTGATTCAATATTTTAATAAAATATGGAAACTTATAAAGGGAGTGAATACTTTTACAGGTGTCTTATGGGTAACTTTTAGATAGATAGATAGATAGATAGATAGATAGATAGATAGATAGATAGATAGATAGATAGATAGATAGATAGATAGATTTTAATCGCAAAATTATTGTTTCCCATCTGAAAAATGGATTTCTAGTGTGATAACAGTTTACCCCTTTTTACAGTTTTTACAAAGCTGTCTCTGATCTCTTTAGTCCTCAGACAGTAGATAACTGGGTTCATTAGAGGTGGAATCACATTCTGTAGCACTGCTGCCATTATGCGGATGTCTTCAGAGGTGCCTGGAATTCGATATGAGATGTAAACACCAGCCGCCGTGAGAATAAAAATGCAAATTACTAACAGATGGGTCCCACAGGTAGAAAACGCTTTAAGGCGTCCTTCAGAGCTGGCAATTTTGACCACTGAAGAAATGATCCTTGTATATGAAAACACAATGTAGGCCAAGGGGATAAGCAGCACAGACAATGCGATGGTCAGAGCTACGTAGCTATTAATTAAAATGTCAGCACAGGCCAACCTGAGCACAGAGGAATGATCACAAAAGCAGTGCACAACCTTGTTAGGTCCACAGAATGGCAGTCTGAGAGCCAGAATGAGTGGAAGTACAGGAATAAGGAGCCCACCGACCCAACAGAAAGTGATCTGCTTCAGGATGGCCTTGTTGGTAATAATAGTGGGATAAAGAAGGGGGTTACAGATAGCCACAAACCTGTCATATGCCATCAGCATCAAGAGCAACGACTCAGAAGTTGCTAAAGCGAGGTAAAAAAACATCTGTATGAAGCAAGCAGCATAAGAGATCATGTTGAAGTCAAACATGAAAACAGCCAGCAATTTTGGGACAGTGATTGATGAAAAGGTGATGTCCAAAATTGCCAAATTGCAAATCAGCACATACATGGGCTTGTGCAGGTTTTCATCCAGAGTGAATGTGGCTATGATGGTGAGGTTCCACAGGCAAATTAGCAGATAGGCGATCAGGAAAAATATGGAATAAATAAGCCTGCTCTCACGATCCTGAAATCCTGGAAACCCCACAAGAATGAACTGTTGGACTGTTGACATGTTTGCCATGATGATAATGAGGAATTCCTGAGGAAAAAAGAAAGTTTATTATTTGATTACTGTAGATATAAAAATATATATATATGATCACTATATTTAACTTAATAGCCCACTTCACAACCCTGTATATTCATAAAATAAAAGGAGACAAATACCATTGTTATTTTTGTTAAGCTTTTTGTTATTATTGTTCTGCCTTTCTTGACACTTTGTAATATCCATTTTGACCATAAAACACTGCCCAGGTAAAGTAAACTCTTCTCGCTTTTGCTGTGACTGTTATTTTTGCACTGGACAGAATGGGAAATCCATTTGGATAAGAGATTGGAGCCGCAGGGACGTGCTAATGATTTCCTTTAGGGGTCAACCAAATAATTTCTTACAGTCGAGGCCAGGGTCTGTATTATGGAATGTCGTCAGAGCGTTGTTAGGATGTTGTCAAAAGAAAATCAAATCAGAGAAGGAACAAGGCAATTAAAACATGTAATTATACCTCTTCTTTGCCTATGTGAAAATATCTGACAGCATGTCTGAAGTTTGTGGATGCCCCTCTAAATCATTGATAACATGGATTTCGTTGTTAACAGGTGCATAAAATCAGCAAAAAGCCATGCAATCTCCATTGGCAGTAGAATTGGGCATACTGAAGAGGTCAGTGACTTTGAATGAGGCATTATCATAGGTTGCCACAAGTCAGTACGTAAAATTTCTTCTCTGCTAGATCTTATTGTGAAGATCTCGGCCACAAAATGGTTGACCATGCAAACTTACAGAGATGTGCTGCCAAGTGCTGAAGCGCATAGCACGTACAGTAAAGATCGCCTGTCCTCTGCAGCATCACTCACAATAGAGTTTGAAACTTCCACTGGAAGCAACCTCAGCACAAGAACTGTGCATCAAGGAGAGTCATGAAATGGGTTTCCGTGGCTGAGAAGCTGCACACAAAGCCAAAGATCAATTTGCATTGCCAATTATTGGCTGGACTAGTGTAAAGCACACTTCTATTGGACTCTGTAACAGTGGAAATGAGTTATCTGGATTGAAGAATCATGATTCACTATATGGGAGTTTGATAGATGAATATGGGTTTGGTGGATGCCAGGAGAACACTACCTTCTCGACGGCACGGGAAGGCGTTCAGTCACTAAAATTTGGTGGGGAAGGGATTAATAGTCTGGGGCAGTTTTTCAGGGTTTGGGCTGGGCCCATTGGTTTCAGTGAAGAGCAATGTTAATGCTACATTTCCATTTTTGTGGCAATAATTAAGGGAAGGCCCTTTTCTGTTCCAGTATGACTGTGCTCCATGCACAAAGTCAGGTCCATAAAGACATGGAGGAACTTGAGTTGGCTGCACTGAGCTCTGATGTCAACCCTATTGAACATCTTTGGAATAAATTGGAATGCTGATTGCGAGCCAGGTCTCCTCGTCCAACATTTGTACCTGACCTCACAAATCCTCTTTTGGATTAACAGGCACAGATTCCCTCAGACACACTCCCATATCTTGCGGAAAGCCTTCCCAGAAGAGTGGATGCTGTTATAGCCATAAGGTGGGGGGACTCCATATTAAATCACAAAGGTTTGGAATGGGATGTCTAACAATCTCATATAAGTGTCATAAGTCAGATTGTCCACAAATATTTGACCATGTAGTTTCTGTTTATTCTTTTAATATCTAAATAAAAATGGTGATGCAAAACTTTATGAGCAACCCTTGTATGTTTTGAAAAGAAAGGAATACTTTTGTTACTTTCAATGCATTATGTTGTATTGCTTTGTTTGTTTCAAAGGGAAACCACCTTTTACTTGAATTTTGTTTTATCTGTATAGGGACCGGGGATCTGGACTGAGCAGGGGTCCCATAGTAATAGTTTAAGACTATTTCATTTCTTTCTTGCCAAGTCACAGCTCTCTTATTTCAATTGGATGAGTGGAGCATGTTAAGTTCCTGAGAAGACATATGTGTTACACTAAAAGGCTGCTGCTCGTTCCACTGATTCAGGATGCCAATTTTCAGAAGATTGTTTTGTTTTGCCTCATTAGTCTTCTAAAAAGAAAAGAAAAAGAGCTTGTTTTTCAATGCAGATGGCTGTGATAACTGTGTTTCAGTTTTTTCTGTTAGTCGACTATAGCCTTTTCTGTGTATTAATAACAGCGGCATAGGCAATTCGGCCTGTTTGATAGGATCATGACTGCCGTCACTTTTAAATGGGTGAAAAAGAAGCATGGTGTTTTGCCAAGCTGAAAAAATGGTAGTAAAATGACAAAGTGCTGGACGAAGGGATGAATCGAAAATGTAATTCATAAATGAACAATTTGGAAGCTCAGGTTTAAAATGAAACCAAATGACTTCCTCATCACAGAATTCTTTGAAAGGCCAACTACAGTTTGTGTCCTACATCTAAAAACTAGACGGTGGACAGTGACGTCACACAATGCAATCTCTGGCCATTATAGGGTAGCCATGCGAGATGTTTCTGTTCTGAGCAACGCATAAAATGATGCTGAATGTTACACTGGTATGCAAATTTTTTTTTGCATCTGTTAAATATTTTATGCATTCTTTATTGATTTGATGGTGCTGAATCCAAATCTGGCAGCATATTTACTTTATCACACCCAGTTTTTGAGAGATTAAGGTTTAGAATGAAAAACAGAAACACTACTTTAGAGAAAAAATGTAAAATATTTTTAAAACTAACTGTTCAGACTTATTAGAGTTGTCCAACTGGTACTACGTCAAATTTTAGAAGTCCAAACATTATCCTGTCCACCAACTCTACAAACATATTAAGTTTTTTTTATCATAAGTGGCGTAAGTAACTTTTGTTACCAACAAATGCAACAAAAATTGTCTGTATTTTTCACGCAAGCATGCGCCACATCTTACATCCATAAAAGCACAACTTTAAAATTAAAACAACCTTCTCTGCCCGACAGCTGAGGTGCAACTGAACCTCAGGAATGAAAGGAAGAGTTTAGTTTGCCAGAGGGATTCCCTCCACTTCCATTCTATTCTATCTACCTCTCTCAATTTTTTTTTTAAAACCAGTAATGTTTGTTGTCTCAATAAAGGAAGGCTGTTTATTCTTTTGCTGACCTGTCACCTTGTCAGGACAATGCATATATGAATCCAATCTTGCATATTTCTGTAAAAACCATTTAAACAACAGCTTTCTCTTTTCTGGACTATAAAAATGCATCTTTCTAACCTTGTAAATATAATTTTCTGGCTATTTTGAAGGAATACGAGGAAAGAAAAAAAATACTGATTGAGAGTAAACATGTGTAACCGTTCAGGGGCAACTGGGCAACAGACAACTCGGTGAAAAGACAACTTGGAGAAAGACACTTTGGCGAAAAGACAACTTGGCAAAAAGACAATGCGGCGACATCCTTTACAAGTTAGGAAATATTTAGGTTCAAAGAGATTTTTTAATGATATTTAAATGACAACCTAGAGCACCGGAAAATCCACAGAATTACCTGGTTTATGAGAGTCCCAATACGTTGAGAGTAAAGATATTCCTTGAGCTGTACTTGCAGGTCACCTTTTGTATTCTAAATAATGTTATCATATGATTACCATCAATACAATTTATATAAAGGATTAGTAATTTTGGTTGCAGAAGATAATGTAAGATAGAATTGTTCTATCTGCAGAATAATCGTTCGTCAATTATATAAATTTATTTTCAACATTTTAAATCACGTTGTCATTTAAATATCATTAAAAAATCTCTTTGAACCTAACTATTATCTAACTGGTAAAAGATGTCGCCAAGTTGTATTTCGGCAAGTTGTTTCTTCGCCGAATTGTCCTTCGCCAAGTTTTCATTCGCTGAGTTGTCTTTTCGCCGAGTTGACTGTCACCCAGTTGCCACCGAACCATGTCTAACATACTTAACTTAGGTGTTTATGCCTCAGCTAACATTAAGAATGAGGAAGTCTGATATTTTTCAGTTCATAATATACTTCAAACAATATACTGAGCCATAAATACTTATTTTATTAAACAAACACAAATAGTTTTTTTTTTTTAATTTGTAATTTTTTTTAAATGACGTTTTTCACTAAATTCAATCTCTCGCAGAAACAGTTTGTGGTAAAGAAATTCCAATTTCAGAAATGGATTCAGAACACCTAAATCTATAACATGCATCAGTTTTGCTGAAGACCACTGTAATCGAGAAAGCATATTTAAAAATGACGCCACATATATAATCACAATGTCAAAATGAATGTAAAATCACAAAATAACATTGTAAACATAGAAAACACAATCTAAAATCACAAGAATCTCAACTCAGCCCTCATCCCAAGGCACAGGCTCTGAATTTGCTTGCAGGGGTTATTAGAATGACACAGTTGAAATTGGAGCATGGATCATAGATGTCAGAGACCCAAAAATGACCCTAATGTCCATAACCTTTCCAGAGCACTAAATGAAAACTTTAGAATAAGGATGTTGTAAAATCCAACCCTTAAATTTCTTCTTTCCAGCTATGGAGGAAAATGAACCAGTTTTAATTGCAAAATATATGAGAAGAAATGGCACAGAAAAAACAGTTTGTAAGTACTGGGATTAATTAGTCTAAAAATGGTATACAGCTCTATACCCCGTGCAGCTGAGTTATAAGACAGTAAGATCAGGTAGATATATCTTGTAACGAGGCACACTTTCTGTCCAGTTCAAAACCAAATTGTGCTTTCCGTATACAAACAGCTTAGCAGACATTCCCACCATCAACATGTTTTCTCTTAACACCTACTTCAAAATGCTGTGATGGACTGGCACCCTGTGCAGAGTTTGTTCTTGCCTTGTGCCCGATGCTATCTTGGATAGGCTGCAACTCACCCCGTGACCCTGTGCAGGACAAAGTGGGTTACACAATGATATGACGTGTCACTTCAAAATGTTGCATAACCTATAGAAGTTCTCTGCCAAACTAGTTACTAATGACAAAACTGGAAGCACCTCCAATAAGAGTGGTTTAAAACCATAAGGGCATCCAAAAGGGGAACAATGTGAATGGTCATATTGTACAAAATATTACAAATTCCATCAAGGAAAAGCATTGTTATACACTTAAAGCTTCTCTGAAACTTTAGTCATCATTTCTGACCATTGTTTTACAAATGGTAGCCAGACAACAAATTAATTTTACAACCTGTCTTTGCACAAATTAACTGAAAAAAAGGAGAAATAAATTACAGACCCTCAGTCCAAAATATTGGTCCCAGGGAAACCATGCAATCGAAAGTTTATTTGATAAAAAATATCAGGTAGTGCCTTCGACATTAGAAGTTTTTCTTAGAGGAATTGAATACACACTTTTGGAAAATCCATCAACTACTATCAAAATGGTGGTGCAACCCTGGGAGAGAGGAAGTTCTGGTATAAAATTAATTTTAAACTTTTAATTTATTTTTAATTCATTTTAAACTTTAACACTAGAATTACCAGAGCTTACAAGAAAACTCGTAAATCTGGCCCCCCTTAAATCCGTTCGCACCTCTCCCTTAGCGTCTTTTGTCCTGTAAATGTGCCGATTAAGACAAGCAGCAAGCAGCCTGCTATTCCATCGCCCACCGTCACAGAACGTTCACAAAGTTCTCCCAGCTCATGCCTTGATTGATTATTTGGAAGTGAAGTGCTGGAGTTTTAGAGTGGAAATAATAGATCGTTATTTGGAACACATGCATTTCATGTGTGTTCCGTTTCTACAGTAATCTGTGTAAACACATTGTTAAAACAGAAACGTTTTTCATATTTTAGTAATAAATGTTACAAAATGTAGGCATAAACTATAGGATGTGTGAAGCCTGAAGTCCAAAGATCAAATAAACACTTTCACAAAAGGTTCAAGGACGATACAACAGCTTCAGTGTCTTAGCGGTAAGATTTACTGACTTATAATCAAGAGTCCTCGGTTCGATCCTGACTGCCTCCTATATTTGCTGTTTTCAGTAGTGAGCTGCTGTTATTGTTAATATTATACAGTACACACATACATTTGGTTTGCGTCTGTAACAGCCGCTGTACATTTATGGGACTTGTAAAAGTTACTGTTTTTTTTCACTTTTATTCTCTCAGTATATATTGTATATACCAGTGTTTCCCAAACTTGGTCCTGGGGAACCCCTGTGGCTGCGGGTTTTTATTCCAACAAGCTTCTGTTTTTAATTGAACTCCTGGGCTAATTAAGTAAACTGATATTTCCCAAGTTCTTTGTTTAGGGAACAGTATAGAAATTAGAAAACTAAGTTTGCTAAAAAAAATATTAAAAAATGTACCAAGCAGTTTATAGAAATAATGTATTTTTTTTCTTTTTAACAGTATTTTCATCTTGATTTTCATTCTACTTTTCTACGTGTTCTAATTGTTTAATTAATCCATTATTTACTAATTAGTGGGTCTGACTCTAAAGTAGGTGCAGCCTTTGATTATTTAATGTGATTTGCCTGGGTGTCTGATCTGCTCGTTTTAAATTGTCATTATTAAGATACAACGAAGGGGGAAAAGCTGCACAGAGAAAGGGCAAAGTATAATGAAATCAACAAAAGAGAGTTAAGCATTTAAATCTATAGCAAAAGCAGAAATATTTCTAAATGTCTTATAAATGTAAAAATCATACTGCTGTCCTTTTCTGAATGTCGAATAAAAAGAAAAAAAATACCAGCTAATTAAATGAGATCAGTGCTATCAGGTGTTGTCACTGATTAGGAATCTGGTTGGAACAAAAACCTGCAGCCACAGGAGTTCCCCAGGACCGAGTTTGGGACACACTGGTATATACCATATTGTATGTGTGTATGTTACCTTTTTTGTACGTCTTTTCTGTCATTCCTATGCTTGCTGTGTTAAACTCCAGTCCCTTGCAACTCTGGTAATCATTAAGCAGGCTTAGAAGTTTGTCTGGTATGCTATGATATTGTGAGGGACAGGCAAGATTTTCTTTGTTCTACATGCAGATGACTTTAAACTTGAACTTGATCTTTAAATTAATTCTTATTGAGCATTACTGATCGAACAGGCAGCTTTGATCAGTTTTGCTCAGTTTTCGACATTCTTTCTGCTTTAACTCAGCATTAAGTATTACAGTTCCTCCATCCATATAATAGTAATGAGGAAATTGATGTTAATACTGTATTCCATTTCAACTGGGAAGTTGGAATTTCCGAGGTCCTAGTCGGAATTTTCAAATGGAATGCTGTCAAATCTACATTTGTCCAACTTCATTAAATCAGTCATACATTAAATCAGTCAGTACTGTTCAACTTCTATCCATAAACACATTTCTATGGTGTTTGCATATGCAAAATACTGTGTAATGCGTTGTTCAGTCGTTGTCTTCATTCAGAAAGTGCAAATATAACTAAGGTTTTCCGTATTGGTTTTCAGAATGTTTAACTTAAACAAGGTCAGCATGTGATTTAATTCCCAGCTCTATTAGTCAACTTCTGAGGTAAATGAAACAAAGCAATAAGTACTTTGTGTAGTGTCTTATTCAGAATGCTACTTTATGAAAATTAAGCTCACTGTTCCCAGGCATGCATAGTGAATCAAACTTGCTTTCAATAATGAATATTCATTAATACTCTTAACCATTTCTAGTGTTTTCAGAAAATGTCTTAAGCAAGGCACGTAAAAACATATATACTACATTTACAATGCTAATTAAAGTGAAGAAAATGGCGAATAGAATTAATTTATAGTTCCCGAAAGAAAACTAACACAATGCACACACAAGGTAATCAAAATACATTCATGTAAGCAGACGTCTAAAGGTTGAAAATGATTTTTGTGCTTTAAAACTAGACAACAAACTCAATGAAGGCAGCAGTTAGGAAACAGAGGTCTGTCACAAAAGCTTCTAAATCTCAGTAGTAATTCTTATGATATACAAACGGTTGTAATATCTTCACTGGGAAAGATGTTGTATAAAGTATTCACAGTCAATGTGGATATTTAAAACAATACTTAACCAAATAAAATAAATGTTACTTAACTCTTTTAGGGCAGATGTCGACTTTTGTCAGCAGGAGGGGTTGAGATCAACAAGAAACTGCAAACGGTGACAAAACCCGCCATTACGTTTTAGTTCGACTCTCTTTGCTAGAAAGAAAGTTAGCTTCGTTGGTTTGGCTGAGATTCCCATGGATTAGTGAAGAGCAAACAATGACAAAAATGGCATCGACAGTTGATTAGAGATCAAAATGAGTGCACAAAGTAAACTACTCCATGGACGACGTTTTGTATGTTATTGCTGAATTGGACTCTGACCTGTCGGACTCGGATTCTGATGCAAGTGGTTTGGAGATTGAGATCGAAAACAAAAGTGAGGTACCGGCATCAGCTGATCGATCTCCAGCTAATCGTGGTGCTGAACACGTTTGTGTAGATGAAGACCGTCACTCATAAAGACACGAGTTTACAAACCAGATTGTGTTGCACTGTGACCGTGACTACTGCTGCCGTCCCCGCCCCCTGTCACATGAAGATAGCCTGGCAGCCAGCCTGCCACGCATTTCTGCCAGCCATCATGCCATCCGTGAGTGTCTCGAGCCAAAAGAGACTGTGAACTGGCGGCCACAGCACCCAGCAACTGATATTTCAGGTTGACTTATGTGTGAGACCTTTGCTTTGGGTGCTTTTCAGAAAACTGCACGTTTTGGAAAAAATATTCAGCCCTCAAAGAGTTAATGGAAGAATAACGTAATAAAAATATATCACCAGTTTTGAAACATCTTTGCAGTTTTAAATGCTGCTTATTAAACTTTCTCTCTCTTGCAAGTAAAGCTGCTTTGGTAAATGATATTATATTAAGTACACAATCTGATTTGTATCTTCTCACTGAAACCTGGCTTAGCAAATCTGACACTATTCCATTAGCTGTGGCATCACCAGACGGATACATATTCTTTCATTAACATAGAGAAACTGGTCGAGGAGGTGACCTTGAAATAATTCATTGTGAGAAAATGCAAACTGCTTCTAAAAATGTAGGCAAATTCACATCCTTTGAGGCACTCATTTTAAATATTAAAACAGATTCCAGCAGAACTGTACTCCTAGTATACAGACAACCAAAGCCATATTCATTAGTCATGACTGAAGTTGACAGCCCTATATATGATGTAGCGATAAATTATGATTGTGTAGTGTCAATTGGAATTTTAATATACACATTGATATGGAAACCAACACTTTTTGCAAATTTTACCAGTCTGTCAATCAATCTCTTCACCCATTTGCTGTTCCCAGGTTTGCATAGTTAATCAAACATGCATTCAAATAAAGAACATTCATTAATAATCTTACCGGTTTCTAGTGCTTTCAGAAAATTACATTAGCAAGCCATGCAAAAAAAACATATACTACAATCATAATGTTAAACTGATAAAAACTTACAGCCGGCTCAGCTCCCACCTTCTAAATGATACATCGAGCAACAGGAGCTATAAAGTGCTGTGCGACACTTAACTTTAATGTCAAGGGTTTTCAGACCTCAGGTCGGAAGTAATTAGTTAAATTAGGAAACAACAATTAGTTTTCTTTTATGGTTCCCTGAAGAAAACCAGCACAATGCAGAGAGAAGATAAACAAAACACTTCCATATAAACAGATGTCCCCAGGCTGCACATTATTTTTCACTTCAGTCCACTGAGAATGAGGTGATTTAAAATTAGACAAACTCAATGAAGACAGCACTTAGGAAATGGAGGCCGTTGATAAGTCTCTCTCAAATGCAACTTAATCTCAGTAGCGTTTCATATTTTTGTTATACAAACAGTTGTAATGTTTTCACTAGGAAATATGTTGTATAACATATTCACAGTCAATTTGGATATTCAAAATAATGTTCAACAAAATAAAATACATTTTAATTATTTATGGCAGTCATTTAACTTTTAACAATGTAAGCATAAGAAAATACAATACAGTACAATTTATTTTTTATACGGCATTCTTCACTGAGCGCTGTGACCAATTCTCAGTTTTTTTTTTGTTCTTTATTTCGCCTTATACTATTTCTTGTATTAGGAATTTGTTAATTTTTGCATACCCCTTGGGGTCAGAGTGCAGGGTCAGCCATTGTACAGCGCCCCTGGAGCAATTACAGGTTAAGGGTCTTGCTCAAGGGCCCAGCAGAGTAGGATCTCCTTTGGCACTGACAGAGATTCGAACCGGCAACCTTCTGGACACCAGCACAGATCCTTAGCCTCAGAGCCACCACTCCGCCACAAGTATAGATTATATTAATTAACAAATACAGAACTGGTACTGCACATTTGTTAAAACACAAAGAGAGCAAAGTAGAAGCTGACACCAACAATATCTGGCCATTAATTAAGTAATTGATAATCTATGGCCATTTGACAGCAGGTCAGGTAAGGTTTGGGAGCATGCACTGGTACAATGCGTTGCCGTATCCACCACACAACGAAACAGCTGAGCATCCTGGTTGGTAACCCGCCAAGCAGACATACGTTCCAGTCCCCCCCTACAGAAAAGACCATCTGTCTTTGCCTTTACTTCACTATTGCCACGTAGACTTTTCTGGCTCAACTGGAAGAATCCTAGCCCACCTCTGTTAAGTCAGTTGGTAACTGATGTTATATATTATTTGAAATTGGAAAAAATCAAATTCTCACTTAAAGGATCTATACAAAACTTTTTCAAAACCTGTCTGGATCTAATTAATAACAATTTAGAAGATTCTCTCATCTCGTTTTTATTCTATTTATTGTTATGCATTTATTTATTTACATATTTTTACTATGATTAAAATTTTACTCTGCTGGCGTAGCACTCTTTCTGAATGGTGGGGGTTGATTTGTTTTGAACCTAGTTTTGTTAAACTTGACTTGCTTATATGGAATCATATTTGATTTTAATAAAATCAATTAAAAAAAAAAAAGAAATGACCATCTATCTGCCACAGCCAGGTGCTACGTGGGCCTTGTCCAGCCGCTCAGGATCTTGTGAGCCAGAGCAACCATGGGGAATCACACCACATGGCCATAGTGCCGTAACTGACGCTCCCTCACAATGCAGATAATATGCCTCATTCCTGACTTTGTGAACAACACAAAGTCAAACCAGCGGTACTCAAGGATTTTCCGGAGAGACACAGTACCAAAGGAGTCCAGTCTTCGTCTCAGGTCACTGGATAGCGTCCATGTCTCACAACCATATAGCAAAACAGGAAGCTCCAGGACTGTAAAGACTTGGACCTTCATCATTCTTCATAGATATCGGGAGCGCCACACACCCCTTTCCAGGGACCTCATGACCCCCCCATGCTCTCCCAATCCGTCTACTATCTTAATAGGAAGAGTCACCAGACACATGAATGTCACTGCCAAGGCAAGGTCGACACTCTATCCGCAAACAGACACACTGTTGATGGCTGTTCCCAAGAGGTCATTAAATACCTGGATCTTGATTTTTTTCCCAGGGCACTCGCAAGCCCAGACGAGCAGACTCCTCACTCAGTTTCTCCAGCACCCTGATCAGAGCCTCCATTGACTCCACAAAGATCACAGCATCGTCAGCAAAGTCAAGATCCGTGAATCTTTCTTCACCAACAGATGCCCCACAGCCACTGGACCCTACAACCTTGCCCAACACTCAGTCCATAAAGAGCATTGAACAGAGTAGGAGCAGAACACGCAACTGACGAACCCCAGAATCAACTGAGAAAAACACAGAGGTTCTACCTCTACTCTGCACAGCACACACAGTACCAGTGTACAGGCCGGCCATGATATCCAGCAACCTTGAGAGGATCCCACAAACCCTCAGGATATCCCAATGGGCAGCTCGATCAACTGAGTCGAGTCGATTCACTTTACTCCTTAAAGATGCAAAAAAAATAAAACATTTAAACAAGTAATAGTAAAGTATTATATATAAACACTGGTAAATAGAAAAAATATAAAGAATCCAAATTAATATGTGCTAATTAGCTGGGCAACAAATGTGGTATTACCAAAACAAGAATATTACTGATGGTTCAGGTACAACAATTGAATTACCAATGATATGAATATTGTACAAAGAATACTACTAACTTAAGATATTGTACATAGGACAAATAGAACAATATTGCATTAGCCTGTGATTATTACACAGAGGATTATTGCATATCCTAGAAAAGGTGAGCTTTTTGGGGTGGAGATGGAGGGAAAAAAAGAGAGGGGGAAAGAGACACAGAGAGAGCGAGACAGATGGTCAGTGCAGGTTGAGATTCAATGTAGTTATGGCTCCAGGAAAGAAACTGTCCATGAGTCTGTATGTCCTTGATTTGATTGACCTGCAGTGCCTACCAGAGGGCAACAGGTCAATCAGGAGAACACAAGGATGTGAGGGGGGTCCTTTAAAATATTTGTTGCCCTTCCAAGGCAGCAGGAAGTATACAAATCTTGTCAGGAGGGCAGAGAACAGCTGATGATCTTCTGAGCTGCATTGATGACATGCTGAAGCCCCCTCCTGTCAGCTGCAGTGCAGTTTCTGTACCACACTGTGATGCAGTATGTCAGCTCTCTATGGAGGAGCCGTAAACGTTCACTAGCAGCTTTTGATCCAGAAGACTTAAGCTTGGCATTTACGCTGGCAGTCTTATACCTCAGGAATCCTTTTCCTCTTCTGAAAGATGATTATTGCTTAATTAACAATACATTTGCTTTGCACTTTCCTCTTTTAGTGATATTCTTGTGGGAAAACTACTTGAAAGGAAATAAAAACAGATACTGTTTTCTTATTATATGGCCATTTTTATCTGTCTATGGCTCCACTGTCATAATGGTAATTATTATTTCCTTGTGCCCAGTACAGTATCAGATTCCTTATTTATGCCCACTGATTAAAAAGTGTAAGAAGCCCAGGTATAGGACACAAGGTATAGGACCCTTATACACACATTGACACCTCTGCATTCATTCCTACAAGGTCAAATCACCAAGACCAGCACATCACTGGGCTGTGGTAAAGCATCAGAGTACTTCAAGAATGGAAGCCACAATCAGGATTTTATTAATAACAAGTAAAACAATAAAAATGACACATAATAGTTTGAGTCCACATGCAAGTTATATTGACTTTATGAGTACTACTGAACCAGGAGTTTCTGTGAAATTGAATTTGCACTGCAATTTAAAGTTTCATTTTCAAAAAATGACCAGAGAAATTAGTGCTGTTGACACAAGAAGAAAGGTGTTTAGGTGCTGTCTAAGAGCTAATTCTGTATTGCTCTTTATTTAGTGTTAAAATGAAGTTCTCTAGGAAAAAAAATCACCAAAGTCATTTCCTGCCACATGCAGACATTATGTTGTGCCATGCATCCTGTTGTGGTTTTTCAGGCAGTATGATGCCTACTTTGCCCATTATAAGGACAGTCGTGGCAATTGAAATTTTAAAAATGTGTTAAAATCATAAATGACATTCAACATGTTCCTACACGGCATTTGGAACGTGCACATCCTCAACCAATCAAGAAACAGGAAATGGCAGAAAGGGATGGACTTCCTGTGTAGTGTGTTTTCTGGCAGAAACAAATGCAGCCATGTGTGCAATGGTGCATTTTGGTGAGTTTTTTGCATAAAATATTCACCAAGACATTCTTAGAAAGAATGCATCGAACATTTGTGCGTGGATCAAACTACTATATATACCAATCCAGAAGTTTCAGTTTGTATTAACAACATTAATTCAGACTACTTTAAACTAGAACGTGGTACCAGACAAGGATGCCCCTGGTCACCACTGCTTTTTGCAATTGCCATTGAACCACTGGCACTTCACTGTAGAAATGCTTATCAGATAAAGGGGATTATCACAAAAGGACTTGAACAGAAAATTTCTCTATACGCAGATGATATGGTACTGTATATATCAGACCCACAAAATACTGTGCCTGCAGTCCTAACAGCACTAAGAGAATTTCAAAAGATTTCTGGTCTCAGAATTAATTTGACTAAAAGTGTACTCTTTCCAGTGAATTCTCAAGCACACAATGTAAGATTGGAAATCTTCGCTTTTTATCATTGCAGATTAGTTTAAATACCTAGGGGTAAACATCACAAGCAGACATAAAGCTCTTTATCAACAAAATTTCACCGTCTGTATGGAAAAAATTAAGCAAGACTTGCATAGATGGTCAACCCTTCATCTCACCTTAGCTGGAAGAATTAACATTGTTAAGATGAATGTCCTTCATAAGCTTCTCTTTTTATTTCAAAACATTCCAATATACATCAATAAATTGTTTTTTAAGAAATTAGATTCAACCATAACCTCATTAATTTGGGATTCAAAACATCCATGTATCCAAGGAGCAACCCTACAAAGACCTAAAGTGGAAGGTGGCAAGGCTCTACCTAACTTTTAATTTGATTACTGGGCAGCAAATATACAAGCTATTAAAATCTGGACATGGACAGAAATAGATGAACATACACAGGCTTGGTCTGCAATAGAAATAAAATCCTGCAGTATTTCTTTATATTCTTTGCTTTGTACCTCAATAAATGCAAGTTATCGCCAATATACTAACCACCCAATTGTGCTTCACTCACTTAGAATATGGAACCAATGTGGGAAACATTTTAAGATAGAGAAGCTTTTATCTGTGGCACCTCTGCACGAGAACCACCTTTTTCCACCCTCTCAAATATATACAGTTTTTAATGTATGGAAAACATGTGGGATTAAATCACTTAGAGATCTGTACCTAGACAACGTCTTTGCAGTCTACAAACAATTACATTCCAAATTTAACTTTCCTGCAACAAATTTCTTTCACTACCTTAAAATCTGAAACTTTGTTAAACAGAACATGCCCAATTTTCCTCACCTCCCACCTACCTCTATGCTGGAAAAAATATTGATCAGTCTTGAGGACTCAGACAGCATTTCTGTAATATACAAAACTATTTTACAGTCCCTCCCTTTCAAAGATCCAAGAGGACAGCGGGAAATGGATCTTTAATATTTCAGAAAAGGAGTGGAAAGTAGCAATGCAGAGAATTCATTCGAGATCCATATGTGCAAAGTATACAATTATTCAACTCCAAATTATATATAGAGTACATCTGTCTTGCTTAAAATTGTCCAAAATGTTTCCAGGGCAAGATCCAACCTGCGAACTTTGCAATCGAGCTCCAGCCTCACTGGGTCAGATGTTTTGGGCCTGCGCCAAATTAACATCATTCTTGACCAAAAGTTTTAAATGCCTGTCAGAAAGCCTTGGTGTCATAATCCCTTCTAACCCATTAACAGCTGTGTTTGGTGTACTCCCAGATGGTTTTAAAGTGGAGAAGGACACACAAACTGTGATTGCCTTTACTACACTATTGGCATGTAGACTTATCTTGCTGAACTGGAAGGATCCTAAGTCACCTATTTTAAGTCAGTGCATAACTGATGTTATATACTATTTAAAATTGGGAAAATCAAATTCTCACTTAGAGGACCTGTGCAGAACTTTTTCAAAACCTGGCAGGATCTCATCAATAACATTTTAGAATAAGCTTTTAAAGCACTGAGGAAGCAGATTCTCTCCCCTTTATTCCTTTTTTTTCATTTATCAAATAGATAGATAGATAGATACTTTATTAATCCCAATGGGAAATTCACATTTTCCGGCAGCAGCATACTGATACAATAAATAATATTAAATTAAAGAATGATAATAATGCAGGTGAAAAAAAGACAATAACTTTGTATAATGTTAAATGTTAACGTTTACCCTTAATCTACTTACTTATTTTTACTAGTTTTAAGTTTTATTTAGCTCTCTTTTTCAGGGGTGGGGGTTGATTTGTTTTCGTTCTTATGTTTGTAGAAATTGATTTATTTGTATGGAATGTTGTGTGATTTTAATAAAATCAAAAAAAAAAAAAAGAATGCTCCTCATCAATGATATGAAGGGAACAAAAGAACAGAATTGATATTACTGGTGGGCTGAGGAGAAAAAAATGTGAAAAAGGCCTTAGGAGAAATACTTCTTTTTTTACTGTGTTTTGCATTTCATCATTAGAAAATTGCATGGAAAATATTATTATAAATTTCAATGCATGAGAAACAAAACATCACTTACTACAAGCACTGAAAAAAGCATCCGAATGATGGTGGTACAACATGTCCAAAAAACAGACATATCAGAATTTAGAAATGTGCTTCCCTTTTCTAGGATGGTAATAATTTAGCCCTTTTCAGTGTTTTCATACAACTGTCCCAGATCTCTTTAGTCCTCAGGCAGTAGATGATTGGGTTAATTACAGGAGAAATAACAATTCCAACAATTGATGTCATCATGCGTACATCTTCAGAGGAACCTGGAATGCGATAAGAGATATAAACACTGACAGAGGACAGAAAAAATATGCAAACTACTATTAAGTGTGTCCCACAGGTAGAGAAAGCTTTAAAGCGTCCTTCAGAACTGGTGATTTTGATTACCGACATGATGATCCTGACATAGGAATACAGAATGTAGGCTAAAGGGATTACCAGAACTCCCAAAGCAAACGTCAAACCAACATAGCTGTTAATTGTAATCTCAGCACAAGCGAGCCTAATCACAGATGAGTGGTCACAAAAGCAGTGGAGAACCCTGTTAGGTCCACAGAAAGGCAACCTGATGGCCAATATGACGGAGATCAGTGGGCTAAGCAGCCCACCAACCCAGCAAAAAATAACTTGCTGAACGCTTTTGCTGTTGGTCATAATGGAAGGGTAATGAAGGGGATTGCAGATGGCCAGATATCTGTCATATGCCATTAAAACCAGAAGGAAGACTTCTGCAGTACCTAAGCCAAGGTAAAATATCATCTGCAGGAAGCAAGCAGGGAAAGATATTAAGCTGTAATCAAATAAGAACATGGCTAGCATTTTAGGGATTGTCACGGTTGAATATACAATGTCAATAGCAGCTAGATTAGAAATCATGATATACATGGGCTTGTGAAGGTTCTCGTCCAGTGCAAATATAATGATGATGGTGATGTTTGCCAGGCAAATGAACAGGTAAATGATGAGGAAACATACAGAAAGGAAAATTTTGCTGTCTTGGTTTTGAAATCCCTGCAGACATGCAATAGAGAATTGCTGAACTGTAAAATTGGCCATAATGATCTTCAGAAATCCCCAAGTGAATGTCAACCTGTATAAAAAATAACAAGAAAGGGTTAAGTAAATGGGATAACCTACTAATGCATGTTTGTCTTCTCATCCTGTGATACCAATATAGAGGTTTAACTTGACCAAGCCAATTCATAGACAGGAACCAACACAAAATGGGGCACTAGTCTGATGCAGGGCTCACAAGTTCATCAAAATTGGATAAGGAAAGAGAGAGTTCACTTTATAAACTATCCACAATGCTGAGGCTGGTTTGTGGGGGGTGGAATTCCAAACCACCTGGAATGTTTGCCTGGTGGATGAGACAAGAAAGATTTGTGACAGACCCAGGGCGAAACACTTTCAGGGAGTAAAATAAAGCAGTGAGCAATTCTAAATTGAATACTGAGAAGATGGATCTTAAATGAATATAAAACACTAATAATAACAGATTTTCAAGGAAATAGGGGTGTTGAGGGGACATCCAACCACCAAATAGAGAGAATCAAGCTTTATAACACACTGATGAGGCCTCAGCTGGAGTACTGGGTGCAGTTTTGGTCTCCAGGATACAAAAAGGACATAGCAGCACTAGAAAAGGTCCAGAGAAGAGCGACTAGGCCGATTACAGTGGATGAATTATGAAGATAGATTAAAAGAGCTGAGCCTTTTCAGTTTAAGCAAAAGAAGATTAAGAGGAGACATGACCTAAAATTATGAAGGGAATTAGTCCAGTGGATCAAGACGGTGACTTTAAAATGAGTTCATCATAAACATGAGGAAACAGTTGGAAACTTGTGAAGGGTAAATTTAGTACAAACATTAAGAAGTTTATCTTCACACGGAGAACCACAAACACACGGAATAAGTGGACCAAGTAGTGTGGTAGACAGTAGGACTTTAGGGACTCAAAGCCAGACTCGATTATTTTGGAACAATTAACTGGATAGGACTGGTGAGCTTTGTTGGATTGGATGGCCTGTTCTCATCTAGATTGATCTAACGTTCTAATGTTCAGTCTGGTAAAGGGTAATTTGAAGACTTGCACAGACAAGCAAATAAAGATGGCACTGGTCTTGAGGTAGAGGACGAAGAGTTACAGCAATTGTGAAGTGTATGAGAGGGAAGAGCTGAAGAGAGGGAAACATTTTGAGAATTTTGCAATATGTTTTTAATGTAATTCTTTTTATTATGTATTGGCTATAGGATCATCTAATTATAGCTCTCCTCTTTCTTACAGCCACATCACATTTGATAACTTTTCCAATAAATTTCAGTTGTAGCCTTCATTTCCATAATCTTTGCTAGTTGTAGGTGGTTATGAAGGTCTGTCATGTAGTTTGACATACCCAGTGACTCATTCCAACTAGTCCATGACTCTCCAGTATTCAAACAGGTTTGATTGTGTCTTTAGTCGTAGGGATGGGCTTTGCATGCATGAGAGCTAACAACCAATACATGCTCATCTGGAATTACAATTCCTATACTGCAGCAACAAGGAATAAGGAACACAGGTGTTTTGGACCTCACAAACAAAAGAAAGGCTCATCTGTCAGAGGTTTTACGCCCTGTGATGGAATGGAAAAAAGAATTGAAAGAAAAAAGTCTGAGATTGCAGATGAACTTTCTGTGCCTGTTAGCCCCTTTGTACAGCCACTACTGGCTCGATCAGGCAACATGTTACTGGCTGTCAGAAAAACAGGTTAGCATTATTATGCCTGAAAGTCGTCGAGCAGTGTGAGAGAAAATTTAGAGATAATGATAGTTACTGTGTGTGAAGTATTTTGGTCTGCAGTGCACATTAAAAATATATAGCATTTGTCTTAGATATGTCATGAAGAGACTGCTGCAGTGGCTGGCCAAAGAGATAGAAGATTCCTGGTGATGGCTTAAAAACCTGGCTGATGTCATATACACAGTAACACCTGACAGTTGTCATGTACACAGAAATTTCATACAAGGGGAAGAGCTGAATTTAAAAAATAAGAATAGCGAAATTAGACTTTTATTTTGGGTGTTTAAGCTGGCTCTACTCTGCTGAAGACATGTCATATATTTTAACCAATCAGATGGGTATGTAAGTTAATGAGCCAATCTGAGTAAATGTCAGGTGTTACACAAGCCCCAATCCAGCACTGTTATTTAAATATGAGACTCTGTCTTTGCTCTGTGACCATTTTGTGACAGACTGCTGTGATGGATGCTCCCTCTTCATGAAGCGATAATTAAAGATGGGATAACAAGCTTCCTCCTGCCTGGTTACTGACTGAAAGAGGTTCTATACAACAAACTAACAGTTATATTTATTTTAAAGTTACAGTTATGGTATAGTTTTATTTATAGCAGTCACTGAATTTGACATGCGCAGTGATTTTCAGTTGGGTAAACCGACATGATCTGGCAGCTGCCAGGGTCACCAGAACAATTTTTTGGTAAAGGATTCTGTGGACTGAAAAGACTATACAGTATCCATACATGAGCCACATAGTCCCATATACAGTACAAGCATGAGAAATGAGGTTCTGGGTCTAGCCCTAATGCAGCAATGGTCACTATTTATTCATTTAATTTAAAAAATTTAATAAATTAAAAATACAGACACAGCAGGTTTAGTTTTTTGCCAGTTTGCAAATAATTCTTTGTCAAACCCTCAATAAACATTACCTGTTTTTCAGAAGAGTTACATTAAAACATTATAACACTCTAGATGAGAACAGGCCATTCAGCCCAAGAAAGCTCACCAGTCCTATCCACTTATTTCTTCCAAAAAACATCAAGTCGAGTTTTCAAAGCCCCTAAAGTCTTACTGTCTACCACACTAATTGGAAACTTATTCCAAGTGTCTATCGTTCTTTGTGTAAAGAAACCTTCCTAATGTTTGTGCAAAATTCACCCTTAACAAGTTTCCAACTGTGTCCCCGTGTTCTTGATGAAATCATTTTAAAATAACAGTCTCAATCCACTGCACTGATTCCCTTCATAATTTTAAACACTTCAATCATGTCACCTCTTAATCGTCTTTTGCTTAATCTGTAAAGGCTCAGCTCTTTTAATCTTTCCTCATAACTCATCCCTTGTATCCCTGGAATCAGCCTAGTTGCTCTTCTCTGGAGGCACCAGAGAACCAGTAGGCTCCAACTCAGTAACTGCATGATGTCTGTATCACTTCCTTGCCAAATGACCTTTCCAAACCATAAATGATTAGTCAACAACAAATATTCTGCTAAGGTATGTAGACTTTAGTGAACCTCTATATCAGTAACGCCAAATAACGTTTTTATTTTCAAAAGCGATTTCCTTCTATTGATATGTTTTTTTTCAGTTGTGAGGTGTTGTACATAAGGCATCTCAAATGTCGAGTACAACATGTCACCCTTAGCCTTCTGAATTACATACACTAGATGCAAAAAGAAAGACTGCAGATATTACAAGCAGCCTGGATTTTTTTTTTAATGTGTGCCACACATGGCCTGGGTGCAAGTAAACATAAAAGTCCGTTACTGCCTCCAGCCACCAACAAGGCAGTACAGACACACAGTAATAGGAAAATATTTACTGTACGTGATAATGCAGTGAACTTGATACCTATTAGGCTACTAATTATTTAAAAAACAAAGTCATGGGCTTACCTTACACCCTGCGTCATCAAAAAACAACGATGCAGTTAGACCTGGAATGGACAAAACACGATTTAGGTCAGCAGTTCTCATACTTTGTTTAGCTGCATACTGGGCAACACATATATAATATTTCCACACACATTCACAAGTTTCATTATAGTTTACCACTGGAGCAAAGTCATCACCTTTGTGTGATTCTTCACCACTGGAACTGGAATCTACTGTATAATATAGTCAGTGGCCATTTCTAAACAACTGTCATTAACACAATAAATAGCTTTCTTCTAAACGTGCTTTATGTTCTGACAGCCCCTATTTCGCTGTTCACTGACAATGAGTCAACTCAGGGAACAAGCTGTGGATGAGTTCTCCAAGAAATTACAGTAATGACAACACAAATCAGATAGTCTAGAGGCAGGAATACATCTGTGAAAAACAAAGAGCAAAATTTGTTTTATTTTTTTGTAGCCCGTGTGGCATTAGCTAATGCAGGAGTCTGGCAGTAATAATACCACTTAATTATTATTCCATCCAAAAGCACCTCCTTTGCCATGCTCTCAGAAACTGCAGTTGGCAAGTCTCATTTTTTTTCTTTCACTTTATAGATATATTTCTCCTCATTGTAACTTTTCAACTTAATTTAATGATACATAAATTAAATAATACATCATGTTATGTCTTTTGCTATGATTCTAAACTAGTTAGTTGCTGTTATTAAGTTGTCTCAGTTTCCCATGTATATCTTCATTCCCACTATTTCTTTTAATAAAGACAAAAAACAAAAATAAATGCAGATTTAGCTGTGCCGTTTTTTCTCTCAAATGATTTGTATTTTTTAGTTCAGTTTACTTTTATTTAGAGCAGTCTCAACCTAAAATCTCAAAACACCTTACAAATTTCAAAACAGAAAATACATAATTCACACAGTGGCTTTCAGTTTAAACAGAGAACAGCATAACGTGCAATATTATTTCTTTAATGAACTTATAACTTGTATTCATTTTTACAATATTTATGGTGTAAGAAAATACTGAAAATTCCTAAATATATATTTTTTTATTTATATATATTAACCATATATTTTATTACCCACACAAAGAGGATTACAAATAACTTACCAAATCACTGAGTTTATGTCTTTTTGTTTCTGGTTAACAGCACGAGAAGTTTGGAAAAGCACTAAATGGCTGTATGCTTTAAATAATGGAATTAGAAATTATGTAACAGAAGCAATTAACATCACCAGAGGAATGCTAATAGGCTGGCACAAAGGGCACAATTTCCTAGGCTCCTTAAGGAAAACCAAAATAATACAAATTAATGACATAGAAAATACTAATGAGCATCCCAAAGCAACATATTAACTCAGTCCAGTCTGCAAAGGAGTGTTTTAAAATCCATACTCGACATGACTGATGTAAAACTACATCCAAAGACCGCAGAGCTCCTGCTGTATTTCACAGATTTGTGAGGTGTTTGTGTTCATTAAGGACACAGGGATACTAATCCTTATTTTAAGTTGTTTCATAAGGCTTTCCCCATCCATTGTAATTTTCTGGAGAAAATGAAGGGTATTTAACAACCAGTGTTGGCTGGTTTTTGATTTGCTGTATACCTCTACTATGGCTAAGGTAGCATGTATTAATTATTCTTATTAGATGACAAACCTTTGGAATGGGTGCCTTCTTGGTACAATGCCAACCATTCCAGTTACTGTTCACACATCTTATTCATTACAGGCTTTAATGAAAATCTTTAATTTTCCAGTCAAGTCAGAAGTAGTGAACTATGAACTAGTGACTATGTAGTCACATGTCCGACTATCTGAGATGTAGTGGGTGGAGGAACACATCTTCATTTTCGAAATTTGAAAGGGCAATGAGTTCAGAAATACAATGTGAACTTGCGAGTCACAACATATAAGAAGATATAGTGGATTTGCACTTAAAAATAGGAAGTCATAAAACAGCAGAAGTCAGAAGTGAAACAAGAAATGGGGACAACTGCTAGAGTATTTTTAGATAGGATGGATGTTGTTGAACGAATTGAATTGGGAAAAAAATAACATTGCAGCAAAGGTGCATCATAGATGCATAACTTAACTTTGTTATGGCAGCTCATTACATACAGTAGCTAATAGTCCTAAACTTTGTAAGAATTAGGGGAACTAGATCCTTCACCATATGTCAGGGTTGGTAGGATGGGCTGTTGAAGAATTCCCTCATAGTGCCAATAATCTCTAAAGGAACAAAGACGCAAGCCTTGACAGACTCAGAAGCTGCCAAAAATGTTACAATCACATGATTGGTTAATGGTTTAAATTTACTTATAATGCTTCTAAAACAAAGACCTCAGATAGTATTTGTACATGGCAATTCATTAGGTACTGAAATACTTGAAAATATTCCTGGCAGATACAATTAAGTGCACTTCATAAGGAATACATTGCATTTTTTGTTACACAGGGAGATTCACTTGAAAGAGGCCCTGAATATTCTGTTGGAACTCCCGTTAGGACGAAACAATCTGAACAATAAAAATACGCTATACACCTTGATGTATGTGTAATCGATTGCATTACATGAGATGTTAGAAGTGTTTCTGTTTTCTGCCAGACACATTTCAACGTGGTGCTCCATGTTCCTGAATGTATTGGCAAGTATCTCGGGGGGGCAATAGCAGCAATTTCACATTGGATGTTTTCCATCCAATCTTCCACAGTGCAAGACTTGATTCGGATAGACTTTTCCTTTGACCATACCCCTAAGGAAGAAGTCTGGTGGACAAAGCCCCTTTGAAAATACCCTGTCGCCAAAGAAGGACTCAATTTCTGCCATGCTTCTTGCAGATGTGTGACACGTTGCTCCATCTTGCTGGAAGTAACCTTCCGTTAACTCACGATCATCCAGTTAATTCTGACATCACTTAAACAAATTGATGACCCAATAAATTCGCACCGGAAAGACATGCTGCTCATTACTGTAAACACCACCATCCTGATGAGAAGTTGAGTGACTGAGTGAAGTGGTACGGGCGGTATGCACCCAGAAGTTGCAAACAGAGGTTAAACGTCATGACAGCTGTCCGGCGCCTACCTCATCACTCCAACACAGGAGCATCCCAGCTTGTTCGAAGCTCCATATACTGAGGAGCACATTGCATGTTGTTTCATTCAGATTGCTTTGTCCTAGCGAGAGTTATAACAGCTGTCACACACGTGTGTTTTGGAGACAACTAAGGGCTTGAATACATGTGATTCCATGCCAGACCAGGGGGTGGCGAAGTGCACTAATTCTCCCTCTCGATCTTTTGCAGACCATTCTAGGGAAATCCCGCCCGGCTCTGGGGCAGCCAATGACATCCCTTCCGGTTCCGGTGCTGATGACATCACTTCCTTCGCTGGCCTTTAAAGCCGCCAAATTGCCTGAAGAGAATCAGTTCTATTTTGGACTCAGTTGAATGAACATGTCTTTGCTTATTAATCAATTTAGCAGCCGGGAACAATTATACGGGTGGCTGCCCCAAACCTTCGCAATGTCTTTTGGTCATTTTTGTGACACAGCATATTCGAGTCCTCTTTCGAGTAAATCTTCCTGTATTATTATGGGTTATACAATGGCTTCAGACTCACAATCCAGTCATGGATTGTAGAAAGAGAGACATTATTAGGTGGGGTAGCTCTTGTCAAGTTGAGGGTCTGGACAATGTAAAACCACCTCTTAGTACTTGTTGTTCTATAAACCTATTACTCTCATATGTTAAAGACTATTAAAATGTTTTAGTAAACAGGAATCTTTTGAACTTTGTCCTCATTGTCTGTATTATTATGGCCTGGGTTTCCTTTGCAAAGGGGTATAATCTACAGTATATCTGATCATGGCCTAAGAACCAGGCTATGGATAAATATAAACTATTCTAAAAAAATTAAGGGAACACTTAAATCACACAATGGATCTCAATGAATGAAATATTCAAGTGGAAAATTTCTACTGAGTAATACTGTGTAATTTGTTGGGAACAAATTGATGTAACAACAGTCAATGGAAATCAAAATCACCAACACATTCAGAGCTGATTTAACATCACACTGAAAATCAAAGTCAAAAATTAAAATCACAGGCTGATCCAACTTGCCTGAATTTCTATCACGGCAGCTCATAATCTGACTCAGTAGTGTGTATGGTCCCTACGTGCCTGTATACACTCCTGACGATGTCTGGCCATGCTCCTGATGGGATGGAGAATGGTGAGCAGGGGGATATCCTCCCAGACCTGGATAAGGACATCAGTGAGCTCCTGGACAGCCTGTAGCACTACTTGGCAGCGTTGGATGCACCGATACATAATGTCCCAGAGGTTCTCAATTGAATTCAGGTCTGGAGAATGTGCAGGCCAGTCAACAGTATCAATGCCTTTGTCTTCTAGGAACTGCCTACACACTCTGGCCACATGAGGCCGGGCATTGTTCTGCACCAGGAGGAACCCAGGGCCCACTGAATCAGTGTAAGATTTGACAACGGCTCTGAGGATTTCATCCTGGTCCCTAACAACTTTCAGGGTACTGTAGCCTAGCACATGGAGATCTGTTTGACCCTCCATGAATATGCCTCCCCAGACATTCACTAACCCACCACCAAACCAGTCATACTGAATGATGTTGCAGGCTGCATAACGTTCACCACTGTGTCTCCAGACTCTTTCATGTCTGTATCATGTGCTCAGTGTGAACCTATTCTCATCTGTGAATAGAACAGGGCACCAATGGCGGAGATGCAAATTGTGGTATTCTCTGGCATTTGCCAGTCGAGCTGCATGGTGATAGGCTGTGAGCACAGGTCTCACTAGAGGACATCAGGCCCTCATACCACCCGCATGGAGTCTTTTTATGACAGTTTGGTAAGAAACATGCACAACAGTAGTCAGCTGGAGGTAATTTTGTAGAGCTCTGGCAGTGCTCCTTCTGGTCCTCTTCTCACAAAGTAGTAGATACCGGTCCTTCTGCTGGGTTGATGCCCTTCTATGGCCCTGTCAAGGTCTCCTTGTGTAACAGCCCGTCTCCTGTTGTCTCCTCCATGCTCTTAAGACTATGCTGGGAGACACAGCAAACCTTCTTGTGATGAAAAATATGGATGTGCCATCCTGGAGGAGTTGGACTACCTGTGCAACCTGAATCGGCTGCAGGTACTGCCTCATGCTACCAGCAGTGACAAGGACACTAGCAAAATGCAAAACTAGAGAAGAATCAGTCAGGAAGGATAATGAGAGAGTAATTGTCTGTGGCCACCACCTGCAAAACCATTCCCTTTTTAGGGGTTGTCTTGCTGTCGACTCTCCAGTGCTCCTGTTGCCACTTTCATTTGCACCACAGCAGTTGAATTTGATTCACAATCGCTTATGTTCCCTAACTGGACAGATTGATATCTCTGAAGCTTCACTGACTTGATGCTAGACTGGGAAGATTAAGTGTTCCCTTAATTTTTTTGAGCAGTGTCACAGGGACTTTAACAAATGAGTTACTTCAATCATCAAATAGAACCCTAGACGCTGGATTTTTTTTTTATAGACAAAAAGATGATGGTCTTAATCTCTGTATAAATTATGGAGAACTGGATTAAATTAATTATTAAAAAGTTATTCCCATCCACCCATTAGTCAACCAGGTTACTGATTCTACTATTTTCAATAAGCTGAACATTCAGAGTGTTTACAATCTTTTCTGGATTATAAAGGCAGATGAACGGAAGATGGCATTTATTACAACCAGAGTTCATAATGAATATTTAGTAATGCATTATGATTTAGCCAGTGCTCCCGTGCCTTTTCAGAATTTTGTTAATGATATCTTAGGAGATTTATTTGCTATCTCGATTTTGTTTTCCATTGATGCTATATTGACATTCTTCAATAGTGTAGATAGTGTCATGCCACATTTTAGAGAGGTTCTGAAACAACTTTGGCAAAAACAAGTTGTTAATTAAACTTGAAATGTGCAAGTTCCATAAAAACTCTCTAATATTTTTGAAATATTATGGAAAAGACAAAGGATCAGTTCAGTTCAGAAAACTCCCTAAAAGCATGGAGACTCCCTAAGATCATAAAAAAAAGTACAAAGATTTGTCAGTTATTATCATCAAATTATTAAGAATTTTAGCTTTGTTATTTTACCGTTTACCAAGAAGATTCAAAAGAGCTTGATTGGTCTTCCACTACTCAAGAATTTTGTGATTTGTTAAAATATTTACCTGTGCACCAATACTCTGTAGCTTCAATCCCACAAAACAATTTAATGCTTCCAGTACAGGTGTAGGAGCTATTTCTTTTCACGAAAGTCCAACAGATCTAATAAGTTATAGCCTTGTACTTTCTTCAAAGAAACTCTCATCAATTGTGCGGAATCATGACGTGAGGTATCAAGAACTACAAGCTACAAAACTGGCTGTAGGCAAATGGTGGCAATGGATAAAGGGTGCTAAATTCCCTTTCATTATATATACATTACCAACCACAAGGATCTTGTGTTTCTGAAATTGGCACAATAGTTAAGTTTGACGGACTAATTAGGTGTTATTCTTTAGTCACTTTAATGTTATCAATTCCTATAGACCTACTATATAACAAGAAGAAAAAGGCTGATGCCTTATCGTGCAAACTCGATTCCGATGAACCAGTTGAAATTCTCCCAAAATACGTTGCCTCCTGTGTGATTCTTAGATACATCTTTATTAACTCTTTTAGGGCTAATTATTTTTACTTCCTTTTGTCGCAGGGCTGAATATTTTTCCAAAAAAGCACATAAAGCAATGGTTTTCATGCATAAATCAACATAAAGTACTTACTGTATTTATGACAAATGTCACTCTGTTTTATGTTCCAGGAGCCCCTACAGTTGACATATTCACATACTTATTACGTACGTGTTCATCCCATCACTTATAAGCTGAAAGGCACCTTCTGGTAGAAAAGAAATGGCTTGAAGTAGTCGAATGGCTGCTAATCTGTAGTGTCCACCAGCAGGCCGCATCGTTTGGTGAACTCCAGTTGCCAGCTTGTCTCCCACAGATCAATGTCTGTGAAGTCCTCCCAGGGCGAACGTTTTTGTAGGCATGTCAGCTGAACGAGCCTGTCCAGCACTACGATCAGCTGGGGACCGGTCAGCTGATGCAGGCACCTGACTTTTGTTTTCGATCTCCAGACCACTTGTATCAAAATTGGAGTTCAATAAGTCAGAGTCCAAGAGTATTTCACTTTGTGCTTTTCGCTTCGCTCTCTCGCCCGATGTCAATGCCATTCTAGACCTTGCTTACTCTACGCTACTCATGCACACACAGGGTTTCAACGTCAAGTCAACAAGTCTAACAGTCCTCTGAGCAAAAAGGATCTACCTGTAATGTTACGGAGAGTTTTATCAACATTTATACCTTTCTTCTATCATCTGACCCTATTATCCATTCTTATGTTGATAAAAGTCGACATCCACCCTAAAAGAGTTAAACGTTCCCACACATTGGCTTACTCTCATTCTGTCACAGACAGAGTTTCTAAAGGGAATATTTTCATATCTTTTGAATTTTTGGGTTAAGGATTAATTTAGAAACATCAAAGGAAACTCTTTGGACATCCTGGGATTAGACAAACCTTCAAATGACTGGTGAAACAACACATATTGAGATTTGCATCATTATGTTATTGCATGTTATGTATCTGCTGGGTTTATTTAATACAGTGTCAGAACTTCCCATAGCATTCTTGCAACCCATTACTGCTGCAACTAAACCTATCAGTCTTATTGTTATGGACTTTAATAAAGATATTTCTCATTCAGTGCATCATACTCCATTATAATTCTAGTCGCCCCTTTTCTCCAAGTGTGCTTATTTCATTCCCAAAAAGAAGCTCTCAACTGAAAAAAGTCATACATGATAGAGTGTCTCAATTTGTTTTGCACTTTTGGCAATTGTTTTGTGATGAGATTTTTGGCTGCTCTTTCAATCTGGTTACAGTCTTCAGGCTAATGGACATAGTGAAAGAATTAAGTAAAGTTGAAGCCGTTCAGGATAAATGTTGTAACAGCCTTGTTAGTGGCAAAACTTTCTTGAAACAGTCCTTAGTTTTCAACCATAAAGGCTTTGCCCTTTGAATGGCTTTAAACACAATCTCTTTGACAGGTTACCTTACTAGGTTGTGCAGAGCATGGAAAACGGCTTGGGAGAATTTGTAGATGTTAAGCTGCATAAAACCAAAATTCAGTGCTGGGCAGACAGTGTGGCTTACCCCACCAGACATCAGTCAGACATCAACTTGAGGTTTCTTTCCCTGAAAATAGCTCCACAATTTATTGGACCATACACAATTATAAATCAGGTTGAGGTGTGACCCTGTAAATTGTCACTTCCTAACAATTATAAAATATATCCTAATTTTGCACATACCTTATCTGTAGCCTGTGTACTCCAGGCCTTATTTCAGTGCAGTCTCACACCCACTTCCTGTGCAGGTAGATGGACAAAATGAGTTTGAGGTATAACCAGATCTTTTTATTCTCCTCAAAGTTGTTCTGTGGTTGAACACTTTGTTCACTGCAAAGGCTGAATGTTCAGAATTGGGAAACCCAGTCTGACTACTATATATGCCTGGGAAGAAGGACAAGTATCCTGGTTGGGATAAAGAATGGATTCCTACCTGGCCAGGAGGCCATAATGAATGGACTGGGTGAACGACAGCTGGCAGGGTACCATGGAAGTTGAAGTTTGGAGACGCAGTCCTGTCGGATACTTTGGATACCACCAGAGGGTGCTGCTGGGGGAGGACTGCCCAGGTTTCCACACGACCTGGAAATGCTCACTTAATCAAGTGAGTCAGGAGGCAGGCCCAGGATTCATTTCCAAGCATGACTTTCATGTTTGAGCTTAAATGTGATCTCTTAGTTTGAGAAAGCGTTGATTTCAATTTTATCTGCATCACATTGTCACTTTGATAGTCACTTGTATTGCTAGGGAATCTGGACTGGTTGCTAGAGACCGGCCTCCTGATAATATCTGATAAATTATAGTGCAACAGCAGGAGCTTCTTTGTCCTAGATATGGATTCAATCAGTGAACAAGTGCTATTAAATTATGAGGGTCGTTCAAAAAGTTTCCCCACTTTTATATTTTCGTTGGAAACGGTGAAGGTGGGAGGAATAGTAATTGGGCATTAAAAAGTTGGCATGACGCTGGGAACATAGCATCACAAAGGAATAGTTTAGAAAAGTGAAATAATTTGTTTTTGAAATTCTTAATAAATAAAGTTAAAAAAAGTGCGGAAACTTTTTGAACATCCCTCATAGATTAGATAAGACTAGGTTAGATTAGATTAGATAAACTAAAAAGTCTTGTTTTCAGTGTTCTGATTTTGACTCTTGCTTTTTCATCTCAGCTGTGTTTTTATCTTAGTGTTCCTGCTCTGATTATTTAATAGGATTTTGGTAAACGACTCATTGCAATTTTTTTTTCATGACAATTACACTTTAGCTCTCTGGTTTAGGGAAACAAATTTCAGTGTTCAGAAAAGCTTACCCTTTGTTTTGATTTCACTTTTAGTTCTTAAGAAGGACATATTTTTATGTATTTATTTTTTGAAGGAAATTCTCATCTCCTGGTTAACTGCTGTTAAAGTCACTAAGATTCTAGTAGTCAGCCACAATGGTCGATTTGAGAAGTGCAGGCAAGTTCTCATAGCTGGCACAGCATCTGAAGAATGCTCTTGGGTACTCTTTAGAAATTCCTTGCCCCTAGAATGTTGCTTTGTTTCCTTTTCTGATTTTTAAATAAATCAGATGGGCACATCCAGAGGCCATGCTTGGAGATAGGGTCTAGGTTATAAATTAGAAAACATTATTAGTTTTATTTGTTCAAGATATATATTTTTTGGAAGGAATAAGTGTTTTTGGGGGTACAGATACCAGGTATTCTGGCTTTTTTGTTACTTTGTTAATAATTTGCCCCTGTATATATTTGACATTTTTTGGCTTTGTTTCTCTTTTACCAAATGACCATTTTTTTTTCCATGATTGCTTCCCTTTCTTGGTTTTTTTGCAACAACACAAAACATCATTGACTAGTGATGTGGTTTTTGGAAGTTGAGCCATGTGCAATCAATTGTGTGATACTTTGTAAGGTGACACCACATACTGTGACTGTGTGAAATTCTAGCTTAGTTTTTGGGTTCTGATTCTTCCAGTGTGTCTTTTGACTTTGTTTTTTTAATTGGTTTAAAGATAGATTTACCATTTTTCCGGTTTTAGGTCATATCCTGGTCTTTTCTCTATTTGTTTGGAATTGGCCAAGCTTCATCTTTGTAGCAGTACAGAAGAGCCACAGGCTAAAAGACCAGGCAACCACATTAAACATTGTCTAAGCTAAGAAAGTCATGCCACATGTGGCAGCAGAATTTGGAAATACACCTGAGTAATTAGGAAATATTGCAAGTCCTTCTATCTTAATGGTCTTAAATGAACCATTTTAAATGGATTGGTTGGCATACATTTTCTTCTTTTTGGTCTATATGCTCCCACAAGGTCACAATTATTCAAACAGATCCCCAGTTTACTTGTAGTACACACATTGGTCTACATAACCTGACATTCTGTTAGCCTTCATGATCGCCTCTGTACAATGTCTGGTAGAACATAACAGAGTCCATCATATGACCCATAGGCCTTTTCATAAGGTGTCCTTTCTATATTCTGACCCCACATTGTGCATTTATGCATAATATTTTGTAGTTTCTGTCTCATTAACTTCATTTATACACATGAAATTTAACTGCTACATATAGCAGAGTCGGAAAGTTTTTCAGACCCTTCATTTTCTGAACACTTTATTGTGCTTTTGATTACAATTTAAGTGGATAAATGTGCCATTTTGGCTCTATCAATCTACACTCAATAACCTATAAGGACAAATTGAAACCATGTTTTTCAGAAAGGTTTGCAAATTTAGTAAAAACCAAAAACTGAAATTTCTCGTTCATTTCAATTTTCAAACCCTTTGCTGTGGCACTCCAAATTGTTAACCGGTGAATGCTTTTTTGCTTTAATTCACCTTGAGATGTGCCAAGATCTTCATTGGAGTCCACCTGTGACAAACTGAATTGATAGGACATCATTTAAAAATGCATGAGTGTAAATGTGTATATAAAGTCCACAATTCACACTGCATGTCAGGATAAAAACTCATGAAGTCTAAGGAACTTACTGTAAACCTCTACAATCAAATTGTGATGAGGAATAGAATATAAATTATTTATAAAGCTTTGAGTGATCACAGGAACACAGTGGCCTCAATAAATAAGAAATGGAAGAAGTTTGGAACCAGCAGGACTTCCTAGAGTTGGATATCTAGCTAAAATGAGTAATTGGTCAAGAAGAGAACCCAATGGTCACTCAAACACAGCTTTAGAAGTTTTGTGCTGAGATGGAAGAACCTTTCAGAAGGATGACCATCTCAACAGCACTCTGTTAATCAGGCATTTATGGTAGAGGGCCCAGATGGAAGCTACTCTTGAGTAAAAGGCATATGACAGCCCATTTAGACTATGACAGCATGAAGAAAAAGATTCTCTAGTCTGATAAGATGTGAATTGAACTCTTTAAGCAGAACTTCAAGCATTCTGTCTGATGAAGACCAGACACTGCTCATCACTTGTCTAATACTATTATACTGTATGTTGAAGCATATTGGTGACAGCATCATGCTATGGGGATGCAGGGACACTGAGACTGGTCAGAGAATGATGAATGTAGCCAAATGGAGAATAAAACCTACTCAAGAGCACACTCAACCTCAAACTAAGGCAACGGTTCACATTTCAGCATAGCAATGACACAAAGCATACAGGGAAGACCATGCCGGATTAGCTTCAGGACAAGTCACTGATTGTCCTTGAATGGCCCAGCCAAACCACACACTTAATCCTCAAAGAACATCTGTGGAGAGACCTGAGGATGGCAGTTTACAGACACTTCTCATCCAATATAATGGAACTTAAGAGGATCTGCTCTGAAGAACTGCCCAAATTCAGATATACAAATCTCGTAGACACTTACCTAAGAAGACTCAAAGCTGGAATTGCTTCCAAAGGGGCTTCTACAAAGTACTGAATTAAGACTCTGAATAATTTTATGAGTGAGAGATTTCAGTTTTTGATTTTTAATAAATTTGCACACCTATCTAAAAATATGTTTTCACTTTGTCATTATGGGTTATTGAGTGTAGATTGATAGGCAAAAATGGCAATTTGATCAAATTACAATGAAATCTACAACACAATAAAAGTGTGTAGAAAGTAAAGGGGGCAAGAACTTTCCTAATCCACTTTAATTACTGCTAGAAGTGTTTCCTTACATGCATCAAGTCTAATTCATAAATACTGTATTACTTCACAATAAGCTGTTGTAAGAGACTTTATTTCTGTTTTGTAATAAAATACCATAAAAATGTATTGCTTTGTCCTTTATGTCCATAATATTACTTACTCAATAGTGGGTTAGCTTTATTATTGTTGGACAATGGAAACATTAAATAAACAAGTTATTCTTGCTTTTTTTTTTTGATTTTGTGGATTAACAATGTGTGACATGTTATTCCACTGAAACACAACTTGAGACCTTCAGACACTTACCTTTGCATTAGAAAATAGCTAAATTGACTCTTAATTTTCCACAAAATAGTCAGTTGTTGCATTTAAGTTAAACGAGTCACACATACTCATTAAATTTCATGTTTTGTTTATTCAGTTGCGCAGTGTTCACATTTTCTCACCTTTCTCCTAGACCATCAAAACAAAATCATGACCAAGATGACCGATTAACATCATATTCATTAAGTTGGAATTTCATTGATATATTTGTAGGACATACACCAGTTAAAGTGGCTCCTGTCTTGGCCCACAACTGCTTTCAATTATTTATAATTTACGTTACTCATACACCGCCATGATTCCTTAACTTTTATGCATTTACATTACAATACTGAAAATGACAAACAGTAGCTTGCTAGTGTGCTAGGAGCTGCCATGCACCTTTATCCAAAATGACCACATAGTATGTATTCAGCTTTAACGTACCGATAGAAGCACAGATAAAGTTACCCCTACAGGCCATCAATCGATTTCTACGGTAATCAGGACCTTAATATTTCTGACTACTTTCTGATGCTTCTGCCACTCTCTCATACATAATGGTTTAATGCTGAAGTAAACAGGTTTACGGAACATTAAGTGACAGACAGTATTTTATTTTTTCTCAGAGTTCTCAAAAAGCTCTCCCGGATCTCTTTAGTCCTCAGGCAGTAGATTATGGGGTTCATTAGTGGTGGGATTATATTTTGAATTAGCGCTGCCATAATTCTCATGTCTGCAGACGTACCAGGAATTCGATAGGAGATGTAGACACTGGCCGCAGTTAGGAAGAAGACAGAAATGACAAAAAATGTGCGTGATGCAAGTGGAGAAAGCCTTGACACATTCCTCAGACTTGGCAATCTTCAGTACAGACCTAACAATTCTGATGTAGGAGAGCAGAATAAAGAACAGGGGAAAGAACAAGGTTGATAGTGTAATGGGTAGAGCCACATAATTATTGATGACAGTTTCAGCACAGGCCAGTCGAATCACAGAGACGTGGTCGCAAAAGCAATGGACAATTTTATTGGGTCCACAATATGGCAATCTGAGCGCTAAGATTAGAGGAATCACTGGACTAAAAAACCCACCTACCCAACAAGAAATTATTTTTCTAACAACACCCGAATTTGTCATTATGTTAGGGTAATGCAATGGCCGACAGATAGCAACAAATCTGTCATAAGCCATGAGCCCTAGCAAAAAGGACTCTGATACGACCAAACTGTGGTGGAATAAAAGCTGAGTAAAACAGCCATTAAGTGAAATTGCCTTAAAGTCAAACATGAAGGCAGCTACCATTTTAGGAACTGTGACAGTAACAACAACTATGTCTAAAAAAGCTAAACTGCAGATGAGGATGTACATTGGTGTGTGAAGAGATTCATCTACGAAAAATATAAATATCATCAAAAGATTTCCCACTAAAATAAGCAAATAGAGTGTCATCAAAACTCCAGATAATACCATCTTAGATTCTTGATCCTGGAGACCCGGAAAACCAACAATGATGAATTCTTTGACCAATGCTGAGGTCTGGTTTGTTTCCGACATGATGATTTTCAAATTCCAGCCTAGTAGTATCTGGATGCCCTGTACCCTGTTGAGTAAAAGCATGAAGAAAGTCAATGGAAGAGTTTGAGCTTTACCTCCGCTTCACGAGTATTTAATTTATACAGAACCAGAAAAAAAACAGAATGCAAGTGCATGACTGTGACTCCTAGAGTGGCAAGAAAAAAGTATGTGAAGCACTAGGCTGACGACTTTTATTAAAGCTAACTGGAGTCAGGAATTGGCAAATGGGGAGTCCAACCAATGAAATTAAATTGGAGGTGTGGTTTAGAGATACTTCAACCTATAAAAAAGACTCAAATAATCTAAGTGTGCTATTCATAAGAAGCATCTACTGGTGTAAACCATAACTCACAAAAAAGAGATCTCAGAAGATCTACAGTCAAGAATTTTTGGTTTGCATTAAGCTGGAAAGGGTTACAAAGTCATTTCAAAGAGTTTAGATATTCATCAGTCTGTGGTTAAGCAAATTGTGTATAAATTGAGGTGATTTAGTAGTGTGGCTACCCTCCCTAGAAGTGGGCACTGAGCCAAGATGACCCAAAAGGTACAACACAGAATGCTCAGTGATGTCAAAAACAACTTTTGAGAAGCAGCTTGAAGCAATTATTGGCAGAGGTTAACATCTCTGCTCATAAGTCTGCCATACAGAAAATATTGATATAAAAAAAGACATCAATGCATGCAGGAAGTTTACGTTAAACCATCTTAACCCTCCAAAACGCCATTGGAAAAAAAAAGCTTTTGTGGACTTTTGTTCAGGAAGAATATGCAACAGTACAAATGACTGCTTGAGGGGAAATTCCTGCCAAACAAGTCTTTTATATTTTTTTTTAACTAGAATAATTGACAAAAACAAAGCATAGTTTACCTAGACTTTCAAAAAGCCCTTGATACAGTCGTCCCACACCAAAGATTAATTCTCAGGCTAGAAGCTGTAAGCATCAGAGGTAACCTACAAAACTGGATCTGTAGCTGGTTAAAGGCAGGAGAGGTGACAAAGAGTACAGATAAGAGGAGAATGGAGTGTGGGCATCAGTGGAGTCCCTCAGGGGTCTCTCCTCAGACTGTTACTTTTTCCAATTTATGTTAATGACATGATTCTGGTATAGTTAATAAACTTGTCAAATTTGCAGAGGACACTAAAATCGGAGGGATGGCAGACACTGAACAGGGAGGAAAAAGAATTCAAAACGGCCTGGACAAGCTTCAGAACTGGGCGAACACCTGGAAAATGCAGTTTAGTGGAGAAAAGTGCAAAGTGTTGCGCATGAGCAAAAGGAAAATTAATTATAAATACAAGATGGGAGACACTGAGCTACAGGAAGCATCCTCAGCAATGGATTTAGGGGTTTCACACATTTCATGTGTGTTCCATGTCTACAATGATCTATGTAAATGTAGGATGAAATGCGAGGCAGGAACACATACTTAAAAAAGAAACGTTTATCATATTTTAGTAATAACTGACAGACTGTTGACATGGAGTGTATAATGTGTGAAGACTGAAGTCCAAATATCAAATAAACACTTTCACAAAAGGTACAAGTATAACAAAACAGGTGCGCTTTTATTCAAGAATATAACCATAGTAAAAGAAATTGGGTTGGGTGGTGCAGTGGTAAGAACTGCTGACTCGTAATCAAGAGGTTCCCAGTTTGATTACGAGCTCGTCCGTTTTGAGTAATGAGCTGCTCTTATCGTTACTATTATAGAATAAAAACATACATTTGATATGAGTCTGAAACTTGTTCTTCTTCTTTTGGCTGCTCCCGTTAGGGGTTGCCGCAGCGGATCATCTTGTTCCATATAATTTGAGTCTGTAACGGCCGGTGTATATGTATGGTACTTGTAAAGGTTAGTGTTTATTATTCAGTTTTATTCTCTCAGTCACGTTCACACTCCCCCCGATCTGACACTGTTAGTTTTCAAATAAAGACGTGCTATAACAGAGGTGAACTCAAATGAGGATGAGGGTTTTACATCAGAGAAAGAGAACAGAAGTCCTCTCTGCAAATGTGTCCACTCACACATAAAAATAACGCAGCTGTAGCAGGCGTACAGGCGAAAGATGGCACCGTTTGGATGCAGCAAAAGGTCCTGCGTCATCCTGCCAGTTAATTTGCCACATGCATTTCCTTCAAAGAAAAAGCAGGGCTTACAGAGCTCGCCAAGGTATCGTGCAAAGTCCTGTTTGTGATTATGTTTTGTGATGGTCTTTTGTATGAAAACCATTCATACGTTACTTATACTTCTTGTATTTGATCGACACGGGCAATGTCGTACATGTACATGTGCAATGCCACTCTTTATTTAGGAAAAAATCCCAGTCGTTCCACGGGAGAAAGAGTTTCCGAGACTGTGGTCATAAAGCTTATAGAGCCATTTCTGGACAATGGTAGAACCGTAACAACAGTTGTGTCAACAGGAGCTTCCACCTGCAGCTAAAGTCACTTCAGTACACATGTACTGTGTCAGCACGCCCGTGTCGATCAAACAGAGGTAGCTCTGCAGTCTACTTGTGACTTTACACTTAGAAACATAAGTAAATAGATCAAGGTAAATAACATTCGATGTGGCTGGGGTACGAGAGTGGGTCACAATTGACAATACTCTGTGGTTTTCATCCTCATTATTTCTGAGCTCATGTACCAAGGGGGATCGCTTTTGGGTTGTGAATAAACTTAATATAAATGGTAAAACTGGGTTGCGAGACCATAAAGGCTATGAAACATTGTCATAAAGGATGTGCAGCATTGTTTATAACAATTTTCAGTTTTGTCTGCATTCTACTCCTCAACACATACTCCAAAACTGATACTTCATTTTAAGTAGCTTGATTATTTGGTGGGCCTCTTTTGAAATGACGTTACCAACCCAGCACACGACAGCAAAGAAAATCGCACTGGCTGTGAAGGATCTCACATTCCCACATTTAAGATTTGTTTTTTGTCATAATATAAATATTTACTTATTCTTTGAGCTTCTGTAAAATATAAAATTTTCCTGTGTTTCTATCTAAGAAACTAAAAATTCTTAAATGAAAATTGACCTGTTTATTTGTTGTGAAAGAGGTTTTTTTTGGTTAATCTTCACTCTTTATGCTAATAAATGTCTTTAAAACTGAATAGAACTTATGTATTAACATTTAACCGATGTGCTTTCAGCAGGCAAACATGTCAATGGTGAAGTTTTATTTTTTTTCCCTTATGCTTTGTAGCTTTACAGGTCAAGTAATACTTTTTTATATTAAAATGAGTAGCCAGGTGAGCCCACATCAAAGGACATGTAACCCTTTCTGAGATGGGGGAGAAAAATAAGTGTATTTGTGGGGGAAAACATGCAAACTCCATATAACCCGTTACACTCTGGTTTTTTAATGGCACTTTACTGAGAGTTGTTTGCATATATTAAAGTTCCATGAACGTCCATGTAAACTTTCATATAAAGTTGCATGAAAAGGTTCCTAATAAGTGGACAAAACAGAAATGTTTAGTGTATCTTATAGGCAGGATAATAACAGATCCAGAAATCCTGAGCTTGACCCGTGTTATTGTATGAGGCGAGAGTTCTTTTAAAAGCAGGAACCTGGTGGTATTTCACAAATCTGTTATCATGTATTCATAGCTATTTATTGAGTCCGTGATACATCAAAATATATAAAGGCTCTTCCTGGAATATACATAGGGGTGTTTCTTTTGGCCCTTCCAAAAATATTACTACCTACGTGAATATAACCTGCGGTGGGTTGGCAGCAGACCCCCGTGACCCTGTGTTAGGATATAGCGGGTTGGAGAATGACTGACATGAATATATATGAAAATATGTTATGAAACACACTTAAAGGTAAATTATATTAAAGTAACTTGCAGTATAATGAAATGTACTTTAAAAAATTAAAATTATTGACATTTTTGTATATTGCAGTATTTTTTCCAAAATATAAAAATATATTTCTAAAATATTTTTAAAATACTAGGAATAATATACTGTAAGATATATTTTAGAAAACTATGATATCATGTTTTTAAATTTACTGTTTTTAAATTCTAGTTATAATATATTGTACAATAAATTTTAGAGTTTATATTTCAAGAAAGTTTTGTCATTTTTGTATATTTCAGTATATTTTAAAAATATATTAACTGGCATTAAAATCATCCTCCAACAGATATCTCTGAGGTGTTTCTGATATTGAGATTTGTTTGTGACTAAATCGCATGGTGACACAGCACAAATTAGAAACTTATTATTAACTGTGTACAAGTAAGTGGTAAGGCTGTAAATTGAAGAACGCGTATGATGACGGAGAGACTGACTTGAACAGCGTTTACTGATTTATAGGGAGTTCAAAATAAATTACAGTCATCGGGAATGCTGTGTTTAGGTTTTCCAATGTAAAAAGATAAGTCATGAATGATCTGCCATTGATCTGGAAACACAGTAGTATATTGCATGTCTTATACACAGTATGTTTGAAAATATGATTGTTACAATATACTAAGGGAAATACTCGTATATATTTTCTTATATTTCAGATATAACCTCAAAATATGTGTTTGAACTATGTACTGCATATGTCAAATTATATTGAAAGATTTGTCCATGCGTGTTTTTGGGAAATTGCCATATTCAATTTGAAAAGCGGGAACCAAAAATGGTTTCCCTGGCATCACTCTGAAGATTTGCTTTCCTTTTAATTCTAAATGACAGCTACTTCCCTGTTCCTCTGAAGCAGCATACATTTTAAAAAGTTCTTGAGCCTGTTCCCTAAGGACGTCTAATTTTACCTGTTAAATGGTTCACTTGTGGCTTGCGAAACACATTCAATTCATCTTACTGTACTGTTCTGTATAAACATCATTGTACCTTAAATGAAATGTTATTTCTAAGATATTGTAATATAATTCAATATGCACATTCTCTTGTGAGTACCACATCTTTACTCTTGTTGCCCTTAAAGCCTCACTTTCACATGAAAGAACAGATAGCAGGGAGTAAACATGGCCTACCTTTGTTGTCGTGGGCAGTAATGTTCATCAGAATCAAGATCTGCAGGAAAGCAGGGCATATTTATTGTTCTCCATGTCCTTGGAGAGGCTGCATCTCTAATTAGAAAGACAATCACAGCCTTTAATTAACAGTAAACAGCATCAAGTGCTACTGATAATTTTTTCTCCCTAAAGACTTACAATATGAATTGTTGTTACTAACACAGTAAACTGAGTTACTTCTGTGTTAAATTAGGGCATTTGGTGCAACACTGTAGTTAGAACTACTGCTGTGTGACAGATAATAATACTAGTAATAATTAAAATATATATATTTATATATAGATAGATAGATAGATAATGACAAAAAATAGTAAACAGCAGAATAAAACTTAAAGTGTCACACCCATTACAGTCAAAAAAGGAAGACTAGAACACAGGAATCCCAACATACTGTATGGCCTGTGCTATAGAAGCTTTCACTGTGTCAAGGACTTGCTCTTCGCCTTTTGTCAAGCATAATTTATGAATCCTGAAAGAACAAGAGATAAGAGATTAGAACAGAGTGCTTACACCTTTTATCTTCTCGCAACAGAGCAACAGAAGATTAACCAAATATTCTTACCTCAAACCCACGCAATAGCACCACTTCCGGCTATCTGTGATAAAGACACTTCCAAGTCCTTCTCCTTTAGACTTCACTTCCAGTCACATACTGATGACATCACGTCCAGTCCCATTATGATGATGTCACTTCTGGCTCACCCTGATAACCTCACTTCCGGCTCCTGAGGAAGACATCATTTCTGCCCCCCTAATGACATCACTTCCCTCAGGATAATTTCCACTTACTTTCTGTATCTAATTTCTTGTCATCCTTCCATAAAAGAATTCCGAAGGAAAACTCTGGTTGTCAAATGTTTATTTTTAGAGCGTCGACCATTGAATCAGTCTTTCAAGACTACTCAGTCGCCAAACATTACACAAGGAATTCCCTCAACTGTATATTTTTGTGCATTCTCTCCTTATATATATATATATATATATATATATATCCCGTGACCCTGTGTTTGGATTCATATATATATATAATATGGATGGATGGATGGATGGATATATATATATATATATATATATATATATATATATATATATATATATATATATATATATATATATATATACTGTATATATATTCTTCTCGCAACTGAGAGGACATGGCAGATGTTTGCAAACTGGCCGACCAAGCTTAAGTGTTACCTGGTAGATAACCACTTAATAATCATACTGCGATTCAGACTAAAAAGAATGTAATACTCTGATCTTTACCCTGCCAAATAAGCGAACCAGCTGCTATAGCGCAGCATCAGAGGCTTCACTCAGGAGTTGACATCTGAAGTTCAATCCCCGTAAGGGGATGCAAAAGTGCATACACCTGATGCGCTCTAATAAGGACACCATCAACTCAGAGAGGGAGAGGTAAGTTGGTTGTACCACGTGAACATCACTGACAGAATAAAACTGAATAATAAAAAAACTGGCGCTAACTTTTACAAGTAGCCAAAAGTTACACCGGGTATTACCAACTCAAATCAAATGTATGTCTTTATTATATTATAGTAATAATAACAACAGCTTACTATTCAAAACATGGCACGCCCGGACTTGAACCCGGAACCTTTGGGTTATAAAGCAGCAGTTCTTACCTCTGCACCATCCAAGAATACAGATCAACTTCCTGTCGATTGACATTTGAGCTTGGGTTTTTAACTCATTGACAGCAACATGTAAATTGAATGATTTTTTTTTCTTTGGTTATATTCATGAATAAAAGTGCACGTGTTCATTTGATATTTGGACTAAAGTCTTCACACATTATACACTTCACGTCATTATTAGTATAACATGGAAAAATTTTCTGTTTTAGGTATGTGTTCAGCAGTTCCTGTCATCCTACACTTACAGTACACAGATTGTTGTAGACACGGAACACACATGAAATGTATGTATTCCAAACAACAATATATTATTTACCCTATACAACTCCAGGCACCTCACTGCCAGATAAAGAGACCTGAGTTCTGAGAATTTTGTGACGGACTCAGCTCCAGCGTTGGGGGGATGAGATTGCAGGCTGCTTACTGCTTGTGCTGATCGACACATTTGCAAAACAAAAGACGCTAATGGAGAGGTGCGTAGGAAGTTTTTTCATAGGCTTCAGGGATTCTAGTGTTAAACAATGTCTAAGCTAAGAACTGAGTGAAAAAAAAGCTTTAAATAGAAGTGTTAGATGTGGCAACAGTATTTGGAAGTACACCTGAGTACTTAAGAAAAATTCAAAGCCCTTCTACCCTAATCATCTTAAATGAACCCTTTTAAATGGCTTTGTTGTGGCATAAATTCTCCTCTTTTTGGTCTGCATGCTCCTTTATAATCAAAATTCCTTACCTATCTATGTAAAACAAAACCCAAAACAGCAAATAAATCTCTTAAAATACAACCAATAAAATTTTGAAAAGCCACTGGAGAATTGGCTAAACCAAAAGGCATTACAAAACATTCATACTGCGCTGTGGATGTATTAAATCCATCCATCCATTTTCCAACCCGCTGAATCCAAACACAGGGTCACGGGGGTCTGCTGGAGCCAATCCCAGCCAACACAGGGCACAAGGCAGGGAACCAATCCCAGGCAGGGTGCCAACCCACTGCAGGACACACACAAACACACCCACACACCAAGCACGCACTAGGGCCAATTTAGGATTGCCAATCCACCTAACCTGCATGTCTTTGGACTGTGGGAGGAAACCGGAGCGCCCGGAGGAAACCCACACAGACACGGGGAGAACATGCAAACTCCACGCAGGGTGGACCTGGGAAGCGAACCCGGGTCTCCTAACTGCGAGGCAGCAGCGCTACCACTGCGCCACCGTGCCGCCGGATGTATTAAATGTCATCCTCAATTCATCTACCTTTATAATTCAGAAAAGATTGTAAACACTCTGGATGTTGACATCACAATACCGCAGTTAACTTGTAGTATGCACATTGGTCTACATAACCTGACATTCTGTTAGCCTTCATAATCGGCTCTGTACACTGCCTGGTAATACATAATAGAGTCCACTGTATGATCCATAGGCCTTTTCATAAAGTGTCCTTTTTAGATTCTGATCCCACATTGTGCATTTATGCAAAATATGTTTAGTTTATGTAGCATATACTATATGTATTTACATTAAACTTAGCAAGTATATACAGTGTATTCAGAACGTTTTTCAGACCCCACCATTTTCTGCACACTTTATTGTGCTTTAGATTTAATTTCAGTTGGATAAATGTGCTATTTTCATCGTCAATCCACTCAATAAACTGTAAAGACAAAGTGAAAACATGTTTTCAATAAGGTTTGCAAATTTAGTAAAAACCAAAAACTGAAAGCTCTCCTTCGTGTGAGTATTGAGACTCTTTGCTTTGGCACTCCAAATTTTTGTCAGGTGCATCTTGTTTGCTTTGCTTATCCTTGAGATATGTCTAGAACTTGTTTGGAGTTCACCTGTGGCAAACTGAATTGATTGGGCATTGATCATTTAGAAAAGCATGTGTGTACTGTATGTCAGAACAAAAACCAAGACATGAAGTCAAAGGGACTTACTTTAGGCCTACAGGATCAAACTGTGGTGAGGTATGGATCAGGCTAAGGGAACAAAACTATTTATAAAGCTTTGTGTGATCCCAAAAGCACATTACATTCAATAATTGTGAAATGGAATAACGTTTGGAACCAACAGGATTCTTCCTAGAATTGGCCATTTGGCTAAACTGCATAACTGGACAAGAAGAAGCTTAGTGAAGGAGATGACCGAGAACCCAATGGTCACTCAGGCAAAGCTTTAGAAGTTTTCTGCTGAGATGGACGAACCAGTCATTAGGACAACCATCTAAACAGCACTCTGTTAATACTAGAATTACCAGAGCCTATGAAAAAACTTGTAGATCCGGCCCACCTTAAATCCATTCGCACCTCTCCGTCAGCGTCTTTTGTCCTGTAAATGTGCCGATAAAGACAAGCAGCAAGCAGCCTACTATTCTATCCCCCCACAGCTGCAGAACGTGCACAATTGATTACGATCACGCTGTACCCCCCCACCTCACCCCGCCCCTCCTGATCTGACCCTAAGTAACAGCGCCAGCATAAATTCATACCCGATCTGATGCTATTCATTTTCAAATAATATTGCATTAGTGCGATGATGTTTTCTGATTGGTACCATTCAGGTCATAAAATTATTTCTTCAAAATGTCACATATATCGTCTCTTTCTTTCAAGTGTGTAATAGAAACCACAGCATGGAGAGAAGTTTGCGCATTGCAACAGGTACACATGTCATAAATGTAGGAAAGACGGTCCTTACGTGTGTGTGAACTGTTAACATTTGAATTTGATGATTGCGCTGAACTTACTGCTCTGTACTATTCTTTTCTCTGCATGTTCTGAAGTACAAAAGAAACAAAATACAGCAACGTGGAGATTGACAAGATCGGGGGGAAGAAAAAACATGTGGCCACTAATTACAAATGCAAGATGTAATGCGAATGAATATGAATAATATGAATAATGTTGCATCCGTGCCACAATGCTTTCTGAAATGTACTATACAGGTCATAAAATGAATAATTCCAAATATCATATATAACTATGTCTCTGTTTTGTTTTTTTTTTTGTTTTTTTTTACATCATGGACCATAAGGTGCATACTAATTCAGCGTGAGCAGGAACACTCAATAAAACTGAATTAAAAAAAAATCAAGTGATGGTGAGATACGAAGAAGGCAGATTCACCAGCCTTTATGTGCCAGCTTTTATCCCTCCAGATCAGAGAATGTCCAGTTCCATTGCCTCAAAACACCACTCACATCTACAGTTATTCCCAGTTTCAAATAAAAACTATCAGCATCAGATCCCTGGGTGGGGGTGATGGTAGTATGTATTGTGATTGTGACTAAAAAAATAAAAGTGAAAATAAAACGGTAACTTTCACAAGTACTATAAATGTACACCGTCTGTTATGGACACAAACCAAATGTATGTGTTTACTGTATAATATTAACAATAAGAGTGGCTCACTACTGAAAACGGCAAATATAGGAGGCAGATGGGATCGAATGGGGGGCTCTTGATTACAAGTCAGCAAATCTTACCACTACGCCATGGAAGCTGTTGCATCATCCTTGAACCTTTTGTGAAAGTGGTTATTTGATCTTTGGACTGCAGGCTTCACACATTATATAGTTTATGCCAACATTTTGTCATTTACTACTAAAATATGAAAAACGTTTCTGTTTTAACGATGTGTTTACACAGATTATTGTAGAAATGGAACACACATGAAATGCATGTGTTCCAAATAACGATCTATTATTTCCATTCTAAAACTCCAGCACTTCACTCCCAGATAATCAATCAAGGCATGAGCTGGGAGAACTTTGTGCACGTTCTACAGCTGTGGGGGGATGGAATAGCAGGCTGCTTGACTGCTTGTCTTTATTGGCACATTTACAGGACAAAAGATGCTAACGGAGAGGTGCGAACGGATTTAAGGTGGGCTGGATCTACAAGTTTTTTCTTAGGCTCTGGTAATTCTAGTGTTAATCAGGAGTTTATGGCAGAGGGCCCGGTTGGATGCTACTCTTGAGTAAAAGGCAAATGACAGCCTGCTTGGACTCTCTAGATTCTCTAGTCTGATATGATGTGAATTGGACTTTTTGAGCAAAAATTCTAGCAGTCAATTTGATGAAAAACAGGCACTGCTCATCACCTGTCTAATACCATTATATTTTGAAGCATGGTGGTGACAGCATCATGCTATCAGGATGAAGGCACTGGGAGGCTGGTCAGAATTGAGGGAATGATCAATGTAGCCAAACAGAGAACAGAGCTTGAAGAAAACCTGCTCAAGAGCACACACAACCTCAGACTGAGGCAACGGTTCACCTTTCAGCACAGCAATAACCCAAAGCATACGGCCAAGACCACACTGGTGTGGCTTTGGGACAAGTTTCTGACTGTCATTGAGACAGAGAGAGAGAGATAAATCTTTATTTTCATTGTCACTTTTACAAAACAACAACGAAATTGAAGGTGCAGTTGACTCAGTGTGAGGCATAACAGTTAAAAAGACAAGAAGAGAGAAAATAAATAACAAAATGAATAGTAATAAAAGTACTTTACAAATATATACAAATTGCACTTGTTATATATATAAATTGCACTGGTTAAATGTACAAATTGCACTGGTTGACTTAAGGTCTATATTGCTCATTGGGAAAATGATATGAAAGTAGATTTATTTAAGTTTAGGGCCATGATTGCTTTTGGATAAAAGCTGTTTTTAAGGCGGTTTCTCCTGGTTTTCATTGCTCTGTATCTCTTGCCCGATGGCAAAAGCTGGAAGAGGCAATGACCGGGATGTGATGAATCCTGTGAAATGTCTATTGCTTTTTTTGCAGTATACGGATGTGTAGATTTGTTCCAGGGTGAGGAGGGTACAACCAATTGTTCTCTCCGCTGTCCTGACGACCCTGTGGAGCACTTTCCTTTCTGAGGAAGTGCAGCTACCGTACCACACACACAGTCCATACGTGAGCACACTCTCAATGGAACAGTAATAAAAGGAAAGGAACAGATTTTTGGTGAGATGGTTCTTTCTGAGGATTCTCAGAAAATACAGTCTCTGCTGCACCTACTTCAGCAGCTCCTTGGTGTTGGCGCTCCAGGTCAGGTCATCCCCCAGCTTAATGCCCAGAAACCTGAACACCGGGACACTCTCCACACAAGCCCCGCCAATGAAAGTGGCTGGATGTCAGTTTTGTTTTTTCTAAAGTCAATAACAAGCTCCTTCGTTTTTGTGGTGTTGAGGAGCAGGTTATTGATTCTGCACCACTCTGACAGCTGCTCCGCATCGTCCCTGTATGTCAGCTCACCCTCCTTGCCTGAGATGAGTCCGACCACCGTCGTGTCATCCATGAACTTTATGATCTTGTTGCTGTGGTGCGTGGGGACACAGTCATATGTGTAGAGGGTATATGGGGACACAGTCATATGTGTAGAGGGTGTAGAGGAGCATCCCGGGGGGTTGAGGCTGAGAGCAGTGGAGGTGTGGGGACCCAGCCTGACCCTCTGGGAGCGACCAGACAGGAAGTCCAGTATCCAACTGCAGGTGAGTGATGGAAGTCCCAGATCTGCCAGTTTGGACACCAGTTGTTGTGAGAGGATGGTGTTAAACGCCGAGCTGCAGTCCACAAAGAGAAGTCTGACGTAACTCCCCTGCTGCTCCAGGTGGGTCAGGGCAACATGAAGAGCTGTGGCTACAGCAAGCAAATTGAAATTGGTCCAGGTCTGCTGGCAAGCGATGAGTTTCTCAAAGCACTTCATGATGACAGATGTGAGTGCCATTGGGCGGAAGTCATTCAGGTTGTTCGTGATGGTTTTTTTCAGCAGCGGAACAATGATGGAGGACTTGAGGCAGGATGGGACAGTGGCTTGGGACAGGGACTGGTTGAAAATCCTAGTGAAGATTCCAGCCAGATGATCCGCACAGTCTTTCAGCACCCGTCCAGCCAAATCGTCGGTTCTTGTGTTCACCTTCCTCATCACCCGCCTCACCTCACACTCTTCCACTGTGAGTATGTTGCTGTTGTGTACAGGTGGCTGTGATGGAGCTGCTGTTGGTGTCACCTGAAAGCGGGCAAAGAAGATGTGCCGTTCCTCTGCCAGAGAAGCGTCTCCCTCAGCGGCAGAGGAGTTGCTGGATTTGTAGTTGGTGATGTGCTGGACACCCTGCCACACCTAACTGGTGTTGTTGCTCCTCAGATGGTCCTCTATCCTTCTTCTGTACACTTCCTTGGCCTCTCGGATGCCTCTCTTCAGGTTCGCTCTGGCTGCACTGTAAAGAGCCCCATCCCCAGACCTAAAAGCAGTATTCCTGGCTTTCATCAGACTCTGGACCTCCCTCGTCATCCAGGGCTTCCTGTTGGGATAAATCCTTATGCGTCTGTCCCTGGTGATGTTGTCCATGCAGAACCTGATGTAATCCAAGATTGCTGTAGTGTGGCTCTCCAGGTCCTGGTGATCGAAAACCTCCCAGTCAGTTCTCTGGAAGCAGTCCTGCAACTGTTGAGAGGCATCCCCTGGCCATGTGGTAACAGCCCTGGTCATAGCGGGAGCTTGTCTCCTGAGAGGGGTATATGCAGGGATCAGAAGCAGGGACATGTGATCAGATTGACCAAGGTGTGCTAGGGGTTTAGCCCTATAGGCCTGTCTGATGTTTGTGTACAGCTTGTCCAGTGTTTTTTACACCCCTGGTTGCACACTCTATGTGTTGATGGAATTTGGGGAGAATTGCTTTCAGATCTGCATGATTGAAGTCCCCAGAAGTTATGTGGACAGCCTCAGGATACTTGCTCTGTTTGCTGGCTGATGGTGTCATGCAAAAGCCCCAGAGCCATGCAAGCATTAGCATCTGGTGCTATGTACACAGCAGTTAGCAGTATGGCGTTGAATTCACGGGGGAGGTATATGGGTCTGCATTTAATTGTCATAAACTCCACGTCCGAAGAGCAGTGACTGGTGATTATCCACATTTGAGGAGAAAATGCTTGGAAGCGGTGGTTTGTGTGACCCCCTCTTTTCTTTACGGTCTTTGCACCACCACTGGGTCCTCGAAGCTGGGATTTTAATCCACGGAGAGCCCGGTTTCTGTGCAATGTCGTCCAGAATGTTGCGGACGCGGAGAAACTCAGATATCGAGCAACTCTAGTTCCGTAGGCCGATAGATAAAATGTCCTGCCTGCTATTGGTGTATTTAACCAGGCAGGGTGGAAAAACCAAACTCTGAGTCGGAGAGCACATAGCCGCAGCGTCTAAGTGCACCGCCATCATGCTACTTGTGTCCAGCCAAACCACAGACTTAATCCCCAAAGAACATCTGTGGACAGACCTGAAGATGGCAGTTTACAGACACTTTCAATCCAATCCAATCCAATTAACTGCCCAATTCCAGATATACAAAGCTTGTAGAGACTTACCTAAGAAGACTCAAAGCTGGAATTGCTTCCAAAAGATGTTCTACACCGTACTGAATTAGGGGTCTGAATACTATATGAATGAGAGATTTCAGTTTTTGAATTTTAAACATTTTGCAAACCTGTCTGTTGTCACTATGAACTACTGAGTGTAGGTTGATGGGCAAAAATGGCAAATTTATCTGTTCAGAATTGAATCTACAACACAATAAAGAGTGCTGAAAGTAAAGGGAGCTGAGTACTTTTATAATACGAAGTAATTACTTCTAGAAGTGTTCCTTTATGGGCATCCAGTCTAATTCACAAATGTTACTCCACAATAAGCTGTTGTAAGAGACCTTATTTCTGTCCCTTAATTTTTGTAATAAAATACCATAAAAGTGTATTACCTTGTCCTTTCTGTCCATAATATTACTTACTCAATAGTGGGTTAACTTTATTATTGTGGAACAACAGAAACATTGAATAGTTGTGAGTTATTCTTGCTTTTTTTGGATTTTGTAGTTTACCAATGTGTGACAAGCTATTCCATTGAAACACAACCTGAGCCCTTCAGACACTTACCTCTGCATTTGACAATAGCTAGCTTGCTTCTGGGTGCTCCAGTTTCCTCCCACAATCCCATTCAAAGACATGCAGATTAGGTGAACTGGTGATCCTAAATTGGCCCTAGAGTGTGTTTGGTGTGTGTGTGCCCTGCGATGGACTGGCGCCCTGTCCAGGCTTTGTTCCCTACCTTGCACACTGTGCTAGTTGGGATATGTTCAAGCAGACCCCTGCGACTATACTCAGGACAAAGCGGAAATGCAGAATAATAATAATTGAGTTAAACAAATCACACATAATCATTAAATCTTCATGTTTTGTTTATTCAATTTTTTTTGTTTTGAAGGAAAATATCCTTTCTCCTAGACTATCAAAATAAAGCCATGACTAAGAAGACCAATTAACATTACATTGATAAACATGGAAATTCAATAATATTTTTGTTGGACATACACCTATACAACCCAGCCACCTTGGTCATACAAGACAGTGTGGTCTTTGTGCCAGTCCCAAGCATGGATAAATTGGGGAAGGTTGTGTCAGGAAGGGCATCCAGCATAAAACCTGTGCCAAATCAAACATGCAGATGACAAGCAGAGTGTCCATACCAGATCGGTCGAGGCATAGGTTAACAATAGACTGCCACCAATGCTGCTGTCCGGCAGAGTATTGGTGGAAACTGTGCTACTGCTCGGCAAAGAAGGCAAAGGAGAACAAGGGGGAAAAAGTGGATTCAAAAACAAAGGGAGAGAAGGAAGGGAATGACTGTGGAACTTTGAATGTTGGCACTATGAATAGTAAAGGGAGAAGCTGGCAGATATGATAGAGCGGAGAAAGGTAGATGTACTGTGTGTACAAGAGACCCAGTGGAAAGGGAGTAAGGCCAGAAGCATTGGCTGGTGCAAACTGTGTGGATGGGGAGAGAAAGAGGGTAGGGGTAATTGTGAAGGAAGAGTATGTTAGGACTGTTTTGGAGGTGAAGAGAATGTCTGGACAGAGTGATCAGCATAAAGTTGGAAATCGAAGGAGTGATGTTAACTGTCCCCAGCGCATATTCTGTGCAAGTGGGATGTGAGATGGAGGAGAAAGAAGATTTTTGGAGTGAGTTAGACGAAATGTTGGAGAGCCTACCCAAAGAAGAAATAGTGGTGATCGGAGCAGACCTTTATGGGTGAAGTGAACAGTAGTGATGGGCAGGTATGGTGTTAGGGAGAGGAATGTTGAAGGGCAGATGGCATTTGACTTTGCAAAAAGGATGGAAATGGCTGTACCGAATACATATTTTAAGAAGAAGGAAGGATATAGGTTGACATATAAGAGTGGAGGAAGGTGTACACAGACATGTCCTATGTAGGAGATGCAATGTGAAAGACAGTAGCTGTAGTGTAGCTAAACAGCATTGATTGGTGGTATGCAGGATGCATTTTAGGTTGAAAAAGAGGAAGAGAGCGAGAATGGAACCAAAGATCAGGTAGTGGAAGCTGAAAGAGGAAGACTCTTGTGTGAAATTCAGAGAGGAAATAAGACAGGCGCTGGGTGGTATTGAAGACAGGATAGGTGATTGGGACACCACAGCTGAAGTGGTAAGGGAGAGAGCTAGGGAGGTGCTTGGTGTGACATCTAATCAGAGGAATGAAGACAAAGAGACTTGGTGGTGGAATGAAGAAGTACAAGAAACAATAAAGAGCAAGAGGCTAGCAAAAAAGAATTGGGATAACCAGAGAGATGACAAAAGCAGACAGGTACACAAAGAGATGTGGTGCAAGGTGAACAGAGAAGAGACAAAGGCTAAGGAAAAGGCGTAGGTCATGCTATATGAGAAGCTGGACACAAAAAAGGAGAAAAGCACTTGTACTGATTGGCCAGGCAGAGGTACCAAGCGGGGAACCTCGTGAAGCAGGTCAGGGTGATAAAGGATGCAGATGGAAATTTTCTGAAAAGCAGAAGAGTGTGCTGAAAAAGGTGGAAGGAATACTTTGAAGAACCTATGAATGTAGCAAATGAGAGAGTGCAGGTTTGATGAATTGGAGATAGTAAATCATGAATCGTGATCAGCAAGGCTGAAGTGAGGAAAGCTATGCAAAGTGGAAAAGTAGTTGCCCTGGATGATATACCAGTGGAGGCATGGAGATGTGTAGATCAGACGGTAATAGAGTTTCTAACTAGACTGTTTAACAAAATCTTGAAAAGTGAGAAGATGCCAGAGGAGTAGAGAAGTATATTAGATATCAGAGATGTACAGAGCTGCAGTAACTACACAGATATAAAATTGATCAGCCACACCATGAAGAAAAACAGGGAAAGAGTGATAGATGCGAGTGAGAGGAGAGTTGTCGATCTGTGAGCAGCAATATGGTTTCATGCCAGGAAAGAGTGCAACAGATGTGCTGTTTGCTTTAAGAGTGTTGGTGAAGAAGTGCAGAGAGGGTCAGAAGGAATTGCACTGCGTTGTTGTGGACTTAAAGAAAGCATATAACAGGATGCCAAGAGAGGAGTTATTGTACTGTATAAGGAAGTCGGGAGAAGCAGAAAAGTATGTGAGGGTGGTGCAGGATATGTATGAGGACAGTGTGACTGCAGTGAGGTGTGCAGTAGGAATGACAGCCGCCTGGTTCAAGGTGACAGTGGGATTACATCAAGGATCGGCTCTGAGCCCTTTCCTGTTTGCAACGGTGATAGACTGGTTGACAGATGAGGTCAGACAGGAGTCTCCATGGACTATGATGTTTCCAGATGACATTGTGATCTGTAGTGAGAGTAGACAGGAGGTTGAGCTGAACTTGGAGAGGTCTAGGTACACATTGGAAAGAAGAGGAATGAAAGTGAGTAGGTGTAAGATGGCATAAATGGATGTGAATGAGAGGGAAGGTGGTTAAAGTATGCGACTGCAAGGAGCAGAGGTGGTGAAGGTAGACAAATTTAAATACTTGGGTTCAACAGTCCAAAGCAGCAGAGAGTGAAAGAAGAGAATGCAGGCAGGGTGGACTGGGTGGAGAAGAGTGGCAGGAGTGATTTGTGAATGAAGAATAAGAGTGAAAAGGAAGGTCTATAAAACTGTAGTGGGACCAGCTATGTTGTATGGTTTGAGATGGTGGAACAGATGAAAAGACAGGAGGCAGAGCTGGAAGTAGCAAAGTTGAAGATGCTACAATTTTTGCTTAGAGTAATGAGGGTAGACAGGATTAGGAGCTAGTATATTAGAGGGACAGCACAGTTACGACAGTTTGGTGACAAAGTAAGAGAGGCTAAATTGAGATGGTTTGGGCATATGCAGAGGAGAGATGAGGGATACAACAACAAAAGAATGTTCAGGATGGAGCTGCCAGGCAAGAGTTAAAGAGGAAGGCAAAAGAGGAGGTTTATGGATTTGGTGATGGAGGACATGATGGTAGCCTGTGTGGCAGAAAATGATGTAAAAGACAGATGGAGACGGGTGATCTGCTGAGGTGACCCCTAAATGGGAGCAGCCAGAAGAAGAAGATACACCACTTAAAGTGGCTCCTGTCTTTGCCCACTACAGCTTTCAATTATTTATAATTTACATTACTCATACACTGCCATGTTTCCTTAACTTTTATGCATTTACATTACAATACTGAAAATGACAAACAGTAGCTTGCTAGTGTGCTAGGACCCATCATGCACCTTTATCCAAAAATGACCACATAGAATGTATTCAGCTTTAATGTACAGATAAGAAGCACAGATAAAGTTACCCCTGCGTGCCATCAATCGATTTCTACGGTAATCAGGACCTTAATATTTCTGACTACTTTGTGATATTTCTGCCACTCTCTCATACATAATGGTTTAATGCTGAAGTAAACAGGTTTACGGAACATTAAGTGACAGACAGTATTTTATTTTTTCTCAGAGTTCTCAAAAAGCTCTCCCGGATCTCTTTAGTCCTCAGGCAGTAGATTATGGGGTTCATTAATGGTGGGAGTATATTTTGAATTAGCGCTGCCATGATTCTCATGTCTGTAGATGTTCCAGGAATTCGATATGAGATGTAGACACTGGCCGCAGTTAAGAAGAAGACAGAAATGACAAAAATGTGCGTGATGCAAGTGGAGAAAGCCTTGACACATTCCTCAGACTTGGCAATCTTTAGAACAGACCTAACAATTCTGATGTAGGAGAGCAGAATGAAGAACAGGGGAAAGAACAAGGTTGATAGTGAAATAGTTAGAGCCACGTAATTATTGACGACAGTTTCAGAACAGGCCAGTCGAATCACAGAGACGTGGTCGCAAAAGCAATGGACAATTTTATTGGGTCCACAATATGTCAATCTGAGCGCTAAGCTTAGAGGAATTGATGGACATACAAACCCTCCCACCCAACAAGAAATTATTTTTCTAACAACGCCCAAATTTGTCATTATGTTAGGGTAATGCAATGGCCGACAGATAGCAACAAATCTGTCATAAGCCATGAGGCCCAGCAGAAAGGATTCAGTCATGATCATACCGTGGTGGAATAAAAGCTGAGTAAAACAACTGTTATATGAGATTGTCTTAAAGTCAAACATGAAGGCAGCTACCATTTTAGGAACTGTGACAGTAACAACAATTATGTCTAAAAAAGCTAAACTGCAGATGAGGATGTACATTGGTGTGTGAATTGATTCATCTGCGAAAAATATAAATATCATCAAAAGATTTCCAACTAAAATAAGCAAATAGAGTGTCATCAAAACTCCAGATAATATTATCTTAGATTCTTGATCCTGGAGACCTGGAAACCCAACAATGATGAATTCTGTGACTGATGTTGAGGTCTGGTTTGTTTCCACCATGATGACTTTCAAATTCCAGCCTAGTAGTATCTGGATGCCCTGTAGCCTGTTGAGTAAAAGCATGAAGAAAGTCAATGGAAGAGCTTGAGCTTTACCTCCGCTTCACGAGTATTTAATTTATACAGAACCAGAAAAAAACAGAATGCAAGTGCATGACTGTGACTCCTAGAGTGGCAAGAAAAAAGTATGTGAAGCCCTAGGCTGATGACTTTCATAAAAGCTAACTGGAGTGAGGAATTGACAAATGTGGGGTCCAACCAATGGTGCAAGATTGGAGGTGTGGTTTAGAGATACTTCAACCTATAAAAAAGACAAACATTTTGACTTTTCTACTCACGAGAAGCATCAGCAACCATGACTTGGAAAAAAAAGTGATCTCAGAAGATTTACGGTCAAGAATTGTTGGTTTCCATAAAGCTGGAAAGGGTAACAAAGTCATTTCAAAGAGTTTAGATATTCATCGGTCTGCAGTTAGGCAATCTGTACATGAAAGGAGATGATGTAGTAGTGTGGCTTCTCTCCCTGGAAGTGGACACTGAGCCAAGATGACTTGAATGGCACAACACAAAATGCTCAGGAACCTTAGAGAAACAGCTTGAATGAATCATTGGTAGAGGTGAACATCATGAGCCTACTATACACATCATATTAAACAGGCATGATGTCCATTGCAGGATACCAAAACGGAAGCCACTGTTCTCCAAAAAAGACATCACTACATGCAGGAAGTAGAAACGTTTTTGTGGACTTGATGAAACTAAGGCTGAATTATTCAGGAAGAATATGCAGCAGTACATATGGCTTAAAAATGGCACAGTGTACCAACATGAAAACATCACCCCAACAGTAAAGCACTGGGGGGCTACTTTGATGGATTGGTGTCAGGTCAACCTGATATCATTGAGAAGAAAATGAATTCCCAACTTTATTAAGGTGTCCTACATGATAATTTCAGTGTGGCTGTTCACCAGCTGAACCTCAGGAGTTGGGTGATGTAGCAGGACATTGAAGTACATCTACTACAGCATGGCTTCAAAAAATGAAACTCCACCTATTGTAGTAGATCAGTCAGAGCCCAGATCTTAACCCAAAACAGATATTGTGGATTGACCTCAAGAAAGCCATTCCCACCTGACATTGTAAGAATATGCCAGAGTTGATGAAGTTCTGTAAAGAGAAACGGCCCAAAATTCCTCCTGAGCGCTCTGCAAGTCCCTTCTGCAACTACTGGAAGCTTTTGTAAGTTATTCCCACTAAATGAGGTTGAACTAGTTATTAAATCCAAGGATTCACTTACTTTTTTGATGGGAGTATTCAAAAAAGGCACAAAATTTCATTATTGTTTTTGTGTTATTAGTGTAAGCACATCATGTTTGTCTAAACCTGTCATTTAGATGAAGATCAGATATCATTAAGTAATCAAATAAAATGGAAAACCAGGTAATTCCAAAGGGTTCAAATATGTTTTTTTTGCTAGTTTCCTTTCTGACAAGGATAAATGGACCAGGAGATGAGCAATCAAAATCACTATTCTATAACACTGAAGTAATTATTTACTGCTCTGATGCTGACCTTCCCGATCATAAAATAGGTCATTATGATAACAAATGATGAGAAGAATTCATAATTAATTGCATAATTACAGTATTTTAGGGATCCTCTATAGTGCCTCTTTCTCTTGCACGATTTGGCTCAAAAACTAATTAGCACATTGTCATCTGATAACAGGCTTAGGTTTCGAGTTTGGTATTTTTCCATGCAGCCATTTTAGCTCTAGACCGTCCTTAAGGAACTGTGACACACAGACACACACACACATGCAGACAGACACACACCAATCATCAAGATTTCAATGTTTTCGGTATCGGGAGAACCTAAAACATCAAGATTCGTCAAAAACCGAAAATTGAAATTTTTGATGAATCTAAAGCTTTTGCTCCTTCCCCAAAGACAATAGGTTATGGTTGGGGAGGGAGCAAAGCAAAAATGATCACCAAATTCTATTCCTATAAACACTTATATAATGTGAATTGTTGCAAAGATTTTAAATAAGTCGACAGTCTTAATTGAGGTGAAGACTGTGCAATCGGCCAATAAACTATCATGCCAGAGACACCCCTCCATGCAACTTCTAGAACCGAGCCCCCTACCAACAGATTGTTGTGTAACAGGAACACTTTCGCAAAATGAACTTTAAAATAACAAACTTATAAAAGAATTGAATTCTGTGAGCTCCAAAATCACCCCCCACTAAAAAAATGTAAAAAAAACTTTTAAAAAATAAAAATCATAACACTGTTTCTTATTAAAAAAAAATACAAAAATTCAAGAAAACCTACTCAAAGTATTGTGGCAATAGATAGCAAAGGAATTAAAGATATAGTTTGTTCAAAACACAGTTGATAATTCATTGTTGAAAGATATTATACAGTATATTGCATGGTCAAAATGATTCTACTTTAAGTTTATATTAAACTAGCAAAATACCCGCGCTTCGCAGTGGAGAAGTAGTGTGTTAAAGAGGTTATGTAAACATATATATACATATACATATATATACATATATACATACATACATAGTGCGTTGTAACACGGGCTGTGATTGTTACATGGTAGGGAGACGACAAATCACAGCTTCCCGCTTTCTAATCGGGCCTGTGATTGGTGCTTTGACTGATTCCCAGATCCCACAGTATGTCCCCTTAGGAGAGGCGTTAGGCAAGTGTAATTAAATAGCGGTGCTGCAAGTTTAGCTTTACACCTGTTTTTAAGGCTTATTGACTGAAAGGGGCTTTCATGAAAAACCTTAGGGCTTTGCTACAGGATACACCCTCCACAAGTTAAGGAAGTAAAAATAAAGGTATATATTTCTGTTTTATTTAAACCTTTTAAGTTTGTATGCAGGCGGCATGGTGGCGCAGTAAAAGGTGCCAGTTAGGAGACCCGGGTTCGCTTCCCAGCGTGGAGTTTGAATGTTCTCCCCGTGTCTGTCTGGGTTTCCTCTGGGTACTCCGGTTTCCTCCCACAGTCCAAAGACATGCAGGTTAGGTGCATTGGCGATTCTAAATTGTCCCTGGTGTGTGGGTGTGTGCGCCCTGCGGTGGGCTGGCACCTTGCCCGGGGTTTGTTTCCTGCCTTGTGCCCTGTGTTGGCAGGGATTGGCTCCTGTATTTAGGACATAGCGGGTTGGATAATTGATGGATGGACATTTGTATGCATAAACCCCATTTGCCTGTTTTCGTTTTTTTTCTTTCTTCAGTAATATTTCAGCAAACCCGGCGCTTGTCAGTTCAAATCCTGGTACTGACACCACTGTGTGACCCTGAGGAAGTCACTTCACCTGCCTGTGCTGCAAAAAACAAAAGTAATGTAACAAATTGTACCTCAGATGTTGCAAGTTGCTGGAATAAAGGCATAAGTAAAATAGATAAATATGTATTATACACATAGGAACTATTCATTTATTTTCAGTTAAGTCATCTGCAGCAAACCTTTATAAATGAGGGTTTCTCCTTTTTAGATAGTGAAAACTGTTTCTTCTTCATTGACGTTTTCTCTTGGAGAGCTTTTTTCATTTCATTGAAAATTAAAGCAGCAGCTGCCAAAATATGTAGCTTTCTTATTAATTTTTCAACATTGTGTAAAATAACTTTATAAAGTAACATATAAGGTTTAAATACTGGTTATCCTTTTACACTAAAATATTACTAAAGAGATACCAAAAAAGTAAAATGCATATGTTGTTTTTCTTTAAGGAGATTAAATATTACTGAAGAAAGAAAAAAAAAACTAAAACAGCCAAATGGGGCTATGCATACGAACTTAAAAGGTTTAAATAAAACAGAAATATATACCTTTATTTGGGCGGCACGGTGGCGCAGTGGGTAGCGCTGCTGCCTCGCAGTTGGGAGATCTGGGGACCTGTGTTCGCTTCCCAGGTCCTCCCTGCGTGGAGTTTGCATGTTCTCCCCGTGTCTGCGTGGGTTTCCTCTGGGAGCTCCGGTTTCCTCCCACAGTCCAAAGACATGCAGGTTAGGTGGATTGGTGATTCTAAATTGGCCCTAGTGTGTGCTTGGTGTGTGGGTGTGTTTGTGTGTGTCCTGCGGTGGGTTGGCACCCTGCCCAGGATTGGTTCCTGCCTTGTGCCCTGTGTTGGCTGGGATTGGCTCCAGCAGACCCCCGTGACCCTGTGTTCGGATTCAGCGGGTTGGAAAATGGATGGATGGATACCTTTATTTTTACTTCCTTAACTTGTGGAGGGTGTATCCTGTAGCAAAGCCCTAACTTTTTTTGTGAAAGTCCGTTTCAGTCAATAAGTCTTAAAAACAGGTGTAAAGATATTGACAATAAGCTACGCAAACCCACCAAGACATGGAATCGTTTAAATCTAGGCGCGAGTCGAAAAATACCATCCCATACTATTAGTTAACGATTAACACATTTCTATATGTATTGTAAGCATACAATACAACTGATAATATGTTGCGCTTATTTATCTGGTGTACCGACATTTTTGCGCATTTAACGGCTGAAATCCAACGTGGTTTGTGCCCTTCAGAATGAAAACAGTTTGCATTTACCTTTTTAATAAAAGGCGAGCTTTTAAGCCTGAGAAATCACCCCGTAAATGCACTCGTTTAATTGCACATGTGTTAATATGTATGCTTACACACTGTTTCTTCTTCATTGAGGTTTTCTCTAGTATGTAGATCGGGGTAATTACATTCACGGCATTCATAGTCTGAATCACAATCTGATTGTATGGGTGGTTACCTATCAGGTAACGCTTATGGTTGGCCAGCAAGTCAGCTAACATCAGCCACGGTGCCTTCAGTTGTGAGAAGCAGATCATAGAATGGTTGAAAATAGTTTACTGTCAAATAATGCAAAGAGTACGCGACACGTGTTTCGCCCTAATTCTTAGCTCATCAGGCGTAAGGTAAGTGTAATTGAATAGCGGCGCGTCATTGAATAGCGGCACTGCAAGTTTAGTTTCTTTTCAATAAAGTCAGGCGTTAGGCAAGTGTCATTGAATAGCGACGCGTCAGTGAAGAGCGGCGCTGCAAGTTTAGTTTCTTTTCAATAAAGTCAGGTGTTAGGCAAGTGTCATAGAATAGCGGCGGCGCTGCAAGTTTGGTTTCTTTTCAATAAAGTCAGGCGTTAGGCAAGTGTCATTTAATAGCGGCGCGTGATTGAATAGCGGCGCTGCAAGATTAGTTTATTTTCAATAAAGTCAGGCATTTGGCAAGTGTCATTGAATAGCGGCACTGCAAGTTTAGTTTCTTTTCAATAAAGTCAGGCGATAGGCAAGTGTCATTGAATAGCGGCGGCGCTGCAAGTTTAGTTTCTTTTCAATAAAGTCAGGCGCACTTTGCAGCGGCGAAGTTCTGCTTTTAAATTTTTATTAAGAAGTAAAGAAAACCTTTTTAAACTGAGGGAAAATATACCAATAACAATTTGTTAAGGATCTGTTTTTTTGTGAAGCTGCCTTTACACAGCCTGTCCGCTGTTTTATAAACGAACGCCATATAAGGCCGTCCTTTCTCCTTCACAGTCAGTTCACGTGATTACGTGTGAGGCGTGATGACACGATACGCAACCCCCGCAACCCCGCCTCCCACGGCCAGCGAGCTGCCGTCCATTACTGTATATGGACAAAAAAGAGGTTCCAGTTATGACTGTTACGCTTTGAATTTTGAAATGAAACCTGCCTAACTTTTGTAAGTAAGCTGTAAGGAATGAGCCTGCCAAATTTCAGCCTTCCACCTACACGGGAAGTTGGAGAATTAGTGATGAGTGAGTGAGTGAGTGAGTGAGTGAGTGAGTGAGTGAGTGAGTGAGTGAGTGAGTGAGTCAGTCAGTCAGTCAGTCAGTCAGTGAGTAAGGACTTTGCCTTTTTAGTATAGATAAGTGTATTTTTCTTTTTTATTTATGAAATACAATTTCATCTAACTATCATAAGCCACTTTCCTTCACAATAGAAGGAGAACAGTCCTCTCGTGCTGTGGATTTCTTACAGTTCACAACGCATACAGATTAAGGGACGAGGTTATGGCCACTTTTAGTGCTGACTGTGAATCAGTTATGAACAGCATCATACTATTCTACTCTAACAAAAGAGCAAATGGAATTTTAAGCAAGAACTAGAAGCTGAATCATAGTCTGAGCCAAGACAATTTTGTTAACCACCCATTCTGATTGATCAGTTTCTCAAGCCAAAAAGAAAATCCAAAATTCGTTTCAAAATTTTTTTGACCAGAAAAACAAAATAAATCGCAGTCACAAATTTCAAAGGAACTATCTGTAATCTCGGACAACCAAAAAGTGCAGACTGTTATCGTTTTCAGATCCAGTGTGTGATGATGTGGGTTTCGCTCCATGCTCCCATTATGCTTCTGGGAGACTCTGAACCCGACACCATCGGTAATGTCACCGATGAGCTGGACAGTGAGGCACAACAATGAAACAAAGGGGATGGTGCAAAAATCAAAACAAAACAGTGTTCAAGTAAATAGTGCAGTGTCTCAAATCTTCAAATAAATAAAACCATAAAAACAAGTGAATTGTGGAGGTTAAAATCCAACAGGAAAAAAAAATCCTTTTAAAAACAACGAGGTTAAAATAATGGCTAGAAGCAGTCTTTTAAAACAAAACCTGGTGCCTTCTTTTACTGGTGACTCCCCTGTTTCTCCCTTCCAGGCTATGCACCAGGGGGACCACCCTACATGCAGCTGACCTTCTTCACTGTTCTGGTCTGGTGGCCATTCCGATCCCTGCTCACCCAGACTGAGACTTGGGCTCCCCAGCGACCAGGACACTCCCGCTGGGGCTTCCACTTCCCAAGTCCCCAACTCCCGCTGCCTTTGCTGCAGTGAGCCAACCTTCCCCTGGTCACTCCTGCTCCAAACAAGCACTCAGCAGGAGTGACCACTACTGTTGGCCCTCGGGTGCTGGCCAACCACCCCACTCGGGCTCGCCTCTCCCAGCTGCCTGCAATCACACGGGACAATGTACAAGTAAGATTCACAGTAAGTCCAGTAATAAAAGTGTCAGAGTGCTGGCTGAATCTTGGCTATCAAACGAGAATGCCATTAACAGACATTTGGACATAAACCCAGGATATGCAAACTTAAGAACATGTTCATCTATGTATATAAAATTCTTTTCGCGTTTGAAACGGAAATTACGTATGACAACATGATATGGAAATTACATACGAATCGAAAATTACGTATGCCCACACGATATGGAAATTACCAATGACCACAGACCATATTATAATACAGGAACTAATCACTTCGTTTGTGGATGCCATTTTTATATTGTCTTTACGAATTGTTATTATTTATGTGCGCCCCGCATTGCCCTCTCCCACCCCTCCTGTCTGGACTACAGCGCTGAGCCGTCCGCTGCCAGGCATGTTCTGACAGAGAAGTTTTATTTATTCATTCACGTGACTGTCGCTGAATCTGCCACATTGTAACTTTTTTTTAGTTGGCAGTACTTGATATTAGAAGAGATGAGGAAAAGAGGTTTAAGTCTTTCTACTTTTTAACTGCGCCGAGCTGTAAACAATGTGAAGATGAGACCACCTTCAGTTGCAAGGGGTCGTGAGAACAAAGTGGACACTGGAAGGACGGGTCGAGAGCTTCACAGTTTCGGGCAGTGTCCTCTCTTCTCGCACTGTTTGTGACACTTCAAGTCCCCCGGCGGCTCCTGGGAGAGTGGAAATCTTTGCGAATGAGTGTAATCGACGCCATTGAAGCAGGACTCTGTTTTTAAATTGCCCTGCACTACTACTTAATGTCCCTTAAGGTAAGTTTGGGTCACTAAAACCCCACAACATTCAAGGTTGCTTTTGTGATTAATTATTTTAACAAGTAAATCACAGGCATGTAGTGCAAGGTTGTCAGGCAAAAATTTGGACGATCACATAGAAAATGTAATTTCTATACCACAGCGGTCATGTAGCGCCTTTCACAAGGGATCTACTACTTACCTGTTGTGTTATAGCACCTTTAAAATGTAGTTTACCCAAAACCACTCCAGTAGTGCGCAATGTATCTTTACTTATTAAATGTTAATGTTTTACTGTTTAATAACTTATAGACTACATTTTATTTTTCTCCCTTGCACTCAGTGAGTGAAGCCACTGGGTAATCAACTAGTAATAAATAAAACTTTACAACCAATAACTCCCCCCCACCCCCCGCCTCCCCAAAGACACTGACTTAGCTTTCACCTAATTTTAGCTATACATTCCCTTTGATTCTTGTAAGTCTAAGCATTATCCTCTGATGAAGGCCCCTGGTAGGAGCTGAAAGCTCAGGAATAAAAACTACTTTATGATACGTGATTCATTTTCTCCCTTTGTGGATCTCCAGCTGCAAATATGCAAACCATATCACAGACCTTCTCTTCCATATATATATATATATATATATATATACAGTAATCCCTCCTCCATCGCGGGGGTTGCGTTCCAGAGCCACCCGCGAAATAAGAAAATCCGCAAAGTAGAAACCATATGTTTATATGGTTATTTTTATATTGTCATGCTTGGGTCACAGATTTGCACAGAAACACAGGAGGTTGTAGAGAGACAGGAACATTATTCAAACACTGCAAACAAACATTTGTCTCTTTTTCAAAAGTTTAAACTGTGCTCCATGACAAGACAGAGATGACAGTTCTGTCTCACAATTAAAAGAATGCAAACATATCTTCCTCTTCAAAGGAGTGCGCGTCAGGAGAAGAGAGGAAAGCAAACAAATCAATAGGGCTGTTTGGCTTTTAAGTATGCGAAGCACCAGGCACAAAGCTGTTGAAGGTGGCAGCTCACACCCCCTCCGTCAGGAGCAGAGAGAGATAGAGAGAGACAGATAAAAAAATCAATACGTGCCCTTCGTGCTTTTAAGTATGCGAAGCACCATTCAGCATGTCGTTTCAGGAAGCAGCTGCAGCTGCACAAAAGATAGCAACGTGAAGATAATCTTTCAGCATTTTTAGACGAGTGTCCGTATCGTCTAGGTGTGCGAACAGCCCCCCTGCTCACACCCCCCTACGTCAGCGCAAGAGAGAGAGAGAGAAAGTAAGTTGGGTAGCTTCTCAGCCATCTGCCAATAGCGTCCCTTGTATGAAATCAACTGGGCAAACCAACTGAGGAAGCATGTACCAGAAATTAAAAGACCCATTGTCCGCAGAAACCCGCGAAGCAGCGAAAAATCCGCGATATATATTTAAATATGCTTACATATAAAATCCGCGATGGAGTGAAGCCGCGAAGCGCGATATAGCGAGGGATTACTGTATATATATATATATA
>NC_041397.2:301439087-301529087 GCF_900747795.2 Erpetoichthys calabaricus | reverse complement strand
TTTGTGGATCTCCAACTGCAAATATGCAAACCGTATCACAGACCTTCTCTTCCATTCATATATATATATTTATATAGCGGCTCTACTTTGAGCTCCTCCCGAATGTCTGCAGCTTCTCACCCTGTCTCTAAGGCTGAGCCCAGACCCCAGAAGGAAGCTCATTTCTGGATCGCTTGTATCTGTGAATTTATTCTTTTGCTCACAACTCAAAGCATGTGACCATAGGTGAAAGCAGGGACAGAGATCATGTAGTAAATTGAGAGCTTTGCCTTTCGGCTCATCTCTCTCTCCACCACAGCCGACCGGTAGAATATTCACAGAAGACCTCAAGACACTTAAACTCTTCTACTGAGCACACAATAATAAAGCTAAATTTGAAGTTTTAAAAAATATGGGACATTCTGGTGGGATCTTGGTTTAGAATTCGTTGTGTGGCAGCACCATTTTCATCATCTTCATTCTGACAGTGAAATGAAAAGTACTTTCAATGTTCATTTTTCTTGGACAGTATGAAGTCTCCTTAACCCTGAAATCAATGAGGATTCTTGTAAAATGAAAAGGATAGACAGCTTCATAAATTCTTTTATCTAAAGTTGTTTTTGTGTTGTGTCTGTTTCTGTGGAGAAAAACTTCAACCTCCAGCAGCTATGATGAAAAGAAACTCATTTCTACCTTCATTTATTTTTAATGCTTATTTTTGTTATGGTTCTTTTTTTCGATTGAGATTATGTTTTACACAATTTTGTTATTTTTATTGTAGAAGATTTTTGTTTGTTTTTATTATTATAACAGTGAAGTCACTTGTGCAATTTTGTAACAAGCTTGTTGTTTTTTGCAGGTTCTACCAATTATTTCTTCTTTTGCTTGGAGGCATTCATATTGTCACCTTCGAATAATCCAGTTGGTTTTATCGTTATCTAGGCTTTTGATAAATTTGAATAACTTTGTGACAGCATTTGCTATGATTTTTTTATCTGTTTTTTTTGACTACTGATTTTTGGAACTATATTCTGGTTTATATGTTAGATCTTTTGACTTTGCACTTGCTCCTAAAATTCTATTTCATATCCTGGTCATTTTTACGTTTCATACCTTTTTTCATATAAAAGAATTCCTAACAATTTTAGTCCATGATAATGGGAATAAAGGCTGCAGTAATGTACTCATAATAACAATCCATTGGAGGACAGACTCACACTCACATTGAAATTCAAATCTCTAACACTATTATTGACCTAACGTGAACATCTTTAAGGTGTGATTGGAGGTAAAGGAAAAAAACTGAGCAAACAAAATCATGCAGTCAGTGACCTGGCTTGGCATGTAATGATGACAACATTTCATAATGGAATAATTCCCTGAATGGCTAAAAAAAAAAAAAATGGGAATGGTCTCCCCTCGACTTTCTTGTATACTCAGATATGGCGATGGATATTTGAGGAGTAAACTTCAAGACAATGATTATATTTTTATATTATGTACATTAAAGAACCATCAACAACAAATCAAATCAAATTGATAATATATTGAACAATTATTATAAAAGTAAATTTGAATAAATCGGACTCTGCAGCTGCATGAATAAAAGGTAAAGTACCACTTCCGGTTAGCAGAAATAGCCCAGAAGTTCATAGAAATCTACATTTTGTACCTAACTAATACTTGTATGCAAAATTTGGTTGACCAAAATGAAAGTGTACTCAAGTTATCATGTTTACACACACACACACACACAGAGACAGACACACAGGCATAATTCCAAAAATGGTATTTCCAGACTCAGGGAGTCTCTAAAACGTTGACATTCATCAAAATCTCAACATCGAATTTTTGGACAATTACAATACTTCATATACAAGAAAGAAAAAAATGTAAAAAGAAAGAAATTATCTCCTTGTAAGGCACCATTAAGGTGTTTGTTCACACACTTCTGCCTAATCAATCAAACAATCATCTTCTTATATAATACGCTGCCGTGGCTGTCCATTTCTCTGTCCAGGATTTTAAATCACCTGTAGCTTGCAAACCGTTTGACCTATTGACTTAAAATTTGGTACACATATACTACATGATGTCTGCTATCCGCTTTCGGGGTGATGATTGACCTCCAAGGTTATTCCTCTTTTTTTTTATTATTTTATTTTATTGTAGAATCAACTCCCGGCAGCGGCCAGCAGTGCGACCATGCGGTGCATGCATACGGGTGCCTTTCTCATCCCTACCTCTTCATGTCTTAAATCATTCTTGAGGCAGATTGAAGACTTAACTGCCAGCTTAAGTGAAAATTTAAAGAAAACGTACTAAGTAATTGCAACACAAACACTGACAATCAGTTTTAACGTGAAAAGATGCCAACGAAAGCAGAAAAGAAGCGGGCCGCTAGAGTGGAGAAAAGAAGATCTGCTCAGGAAGTAGCAAGCGCATCAACTTCTGAGCAAATGAATGTGAAACGTAGAGGGAAAGAGGAGGAAAACTATAAGTTAAGTGTATTCACTGCACGTTATCGTGCAGTGCGCCATTACTGGTAATATAATAATTTACTTATTCATTGATCTCCTATAAAATGCTAAGTTATGCCCTAGGGACAAAAAAGCGTTATCTATCTATCTATCTATCTATCTATCTATCTATCTATCTATCTATCTATCTATCTATCTATCTATCTATCTATCTATCTATCTATCTATCGAATACATGTCTGAAAAGCTGAAAAGAACTTATTATGAACTGTTGACTTAGATTGTTTTCAGACATTTCAATGGTGTTTTTTTCTTCCTTGTGCTTTGTACCTTTACAGGTCATGTGATACTTTTTTAAAACTGAGTACCCAGGTGAGCCCACATCAACAGGCATGTAACCCTTTTTGAGATGTGGGAGAAAAATAAGTGAACTTCTATGTTAAAACATAACTACTCCATATACTGTAAGTCATTAGCAAGAACACTGTGGTTATTTAAAAATACATCACTGAGCTGTGTGGGTCCTCACTGAACCACCGCTTGACAAAGAACAATTTCTTTCTGCGAAGGGATCATTGCATTTAAAGTTCCAAATAAATTTTGATACAAAGTTGCATGAAAACATTCCTAACAAGTGAACAAAACAGACAGATCAAGAAAAGGTGAGCTTAACCTGTGTTACTGTATGCAGCACGAGTTCTTTTAAATGCAGGACCCCACTGGTGTTTCATAAATCTGTTATCATGTATTCATACCAATTTACTGAGTCTGTGACGCATATAAATAAATAAAAGTTCTTTCTTAATCATACATGTAAAGTGGTTCTTATGACCCTTACATACATGAAATTCATGAAAATATATTTAAAAATATAGTAGTACGTAAATGAATATGTTTGATAATATGTTATGAAATACCCATCAAGGTAAAATATACTACAATATCTTGCAGTATCATGAAATGTATTTTAAAATATGAAAATTATTGACATTTTTGCAATATACTTTCCAAAATATAAAAATATATTTCCTAAAATGTTTTCAAAATACTAGGAATAATATACTGTAAAATAAATTTTAGTAAATTGTTACAATGTGGTTTTAAATTTACTGTAAATTCTAGTTGTAATATATTGTACAATAAGTTTTGGAGTTTATATTTAAATATATTTTTGTCATTTTTATTACCAAATATTTTAAAACTATATTAACTGGCGTTAAAATCATCCCCCAACAAATATCTATGAGGTGTTTCTGATATTGAGATTTGTCTGCGACCAAATCACATGGTGACAGTGCAAATTATAAACTTATTATTAATTATGTACAAGTAAGTGGTAAGGCTGTAAATTGAAGACTGTGTATGCTGACAAAGTGGCTGACTTGAACAATGATTTAGAGGGAGTTTAGAATAAATTACAGTCATTGGGAATGCTGTGTTTCGGTTTTCCAATGTAAAGAGATAAGTCATGAATGATAATAATAATAATAATAATACATTTTATTTATTCGTAGGCACCTTTCTAAACACTCAAGGATACCGAACAATAGATAAAACACAGATTATAAACAAAACTAAAATACAAAAATTAAAATCAGACAGAGCAATTGTAATCAAAGAAAAAAGGCAGTTTTAAACAAATGAGTTTTAAGTTTAGATTTGAAAAGTGAAAATGTATTCAATATTTCTAAGCTCAGGTGGTAGTGAGATTCAGAGCTTAGTGGTAAGATGGACAAAGGAGACAGTCAAGTGGATGGAGGAAGAGGATCTAAGGGTACGACAGGGAATGGCAACAGGGAGGAGGTCAGGCAGAAATGGATGGGCAAGGTTGTGGAGAGTCTTAAAAGTTAACAGAAGAATTTTGAATTGAATGCGGAACTTAACTGGAAGCCAGTGAAGCTGCTGCAAGACGGGAGTGATAATGGCGAATAGAGGGGGTTCTAGTAATGATGCAGACTGCTGAATTCTGGACCAGTTGAAGTTTATAAAGAGATTTGCGAGAAAGATCAAAGAAAAGGGAATTGCAATAATCCAGACGAGAAGTGACAAGGCTGTGAATAAGGATAGCAGTGGTGTGGGGAGTGAGAGAGAGGTGAATACGATTAATGTTATGCAAGTGGAAATATGCAGACTGGGAGATGTTATTGATTTGGGACTGATAGGATAAAGTACTGTCAAGGATGACACCCAGACTCTTAACCTGTGGAGAAGGGGAGACAGAGGAATTATCAATAACAAATGAAAAGTGATCAGTTTTGGATAATGTTGATTTTGTACCAATGAGGAGAACCTCAGTTTTGTCACTATTTAATTTAAGAAAATTTGAAGAAAACCAGGATTTGATTTCTGCTATGCAATCAATAAGCTAGGATGGTGGAAAGGAAACAGTAGGGTTGCTAGTGAGAAAGAGCTGGGTGTCATCAGCATAACAGTGCAAGCTAATATTATATTTACGAAAGATATTTCCAAGGGAAAGGAGGTAAATAATGAAAAGGACGGGCCCCAGGACAGAGCCCACCTGAAGTAACAGCGGTGGGTTGGGATGTGAAAGTTTTAAGCTGAACAAACTGAGTACGGCCTGAGAAGTAGGATCTGAACCAATGTAGTGGAGTGTGGGTAATGCCAATCGAAGATAATCTATTGAGAAGAGTCATGTGGTAAATAGTGTCAAAGGCTGCACTCAGATCAAGGTGGATGAGGATAGTAATTAAACCAGAATCAGCTGCCATAAGGAGGTCATTAGTCATTTTTATGAGTGCCGTTTCTGTACTGTGGAGGGGACGAAAACCAGACTGGAACTGTTCATACAGATTATTTTGAGATAAATGAGAATGAAGTTGGATGCCTACTATTTTTTCAAGAATTTTGGAAATGAAAGGTAAATTAGAAATAGGACGAAGTCATTGGGAATGCTGTGTTTAGGTTTTCCAATGTAAAAAGATAAGTCATGAATGATCTGCCATTGATCTGGAAACACAGTAGTATATTGCATGTCTTATACACAATATGTTTGAAAATATGTTTGTTACAATATACTAAGGGAAATATATACTTTCTTATATTTCGGATATAACCTTAAAATATATGTTTGAACTACATACTGTATATGTCAAATTATATTGAAAGATTTGTCCATGTGTGTTTTTGGGAAATTGCAATATTCAATTTGAAAAGGGGGAATCAAAAATGGTTTCCTGGCATCACTCTGAAGATTTGCTTTCCTTTTAATTCTAAATGACAGCTGCTTCCCTGTTCCTCTGAGGCAGCATACATTTTAAAAAGTTCTTGAGCCTGTTCTCTAAGGACGTCTAATTTTACCTGTTAAATGGTGGCTTGCGAAACACGTTCAATTCATCTTACTGTATATAAACATCATTGTACCTTAAATGAAATGTTATTTCTAAGATATTGTAATATAATTCAATATGCACATTCTCTTGTGAGCACCACATCTTTACTCTTGTTGCCCTTAAAGCTTCACCTTCACATGCAAGAACAGACGGCAGGAAGTAAGCATGGCCTACCTTTGTTGTCGTGGGTGGTAATGTTCATCAGAATCAAGATCTGCAGGAAAGCAGGGCATATTTATTGTTCTCCAAGTCCTTAGAGAGGCTACATCTCTAATTAGAAAGACAATTAGAGCCTTTAATTAACAGTAAACAGCATCAAGTGCTACTGATAATTTTTTCTCTCTAAAGACTTGCAATATGAATTGTTGTTAGTTACTTAGTTACTTAGTTTGTTAGTTCTGTACCAAATTAGGATATTTGGTGCAGCACTGTAGTTAGAACTACTGCTGTGTGACAGATAATAATACCAGTAATAATTAAAATACTAATAATTCATTTTATTTATAACTCATTTTTAGACCTTAACTATTATAGAACCATTAAAGCAAGAAATGAGTATATAAAGTAGTTTGAAAACTAAAGGAGCAGGTGACAATATAATGACAAAAAATAGTAAACAGCAGAATAAAACTTACAGTGTCATACCCTTTACAGTCAAAAAAAGGAAGACTAGAACACAGAAATCCCAACATACTGTATGGCTTGTGCTATAGAAGCTTTCATTGTGTCAAGGACTTGCTCTTCGCCTTTTGTCAAGCATAATTTATAAGTCTAGCAGGTGTTCCTACTAAGGCCAACACATAGGAGAATGGGTGATAAATAACATACTGTATGTCATTCCTACTGAAACATTTACTTTTTTATGTACATGTAAGCAGAGCGTAAACCCACCTACTTAAAAAAATACAAAAATATATCCTAGACAAAAGTAGAAAAATAAAAAACAGCAAAATTAAGCATACAAATTAATGCAAATAATGAACTAGAAAAGGAAGGTAAAAGAAAAAAATAAAGGAATGCATTTACAAAGCTGAGTTTCAAGATGCTTTTTGAAGCAGTTGAGAAACTAAAGGATTCTGTCTGTCATAATTATTTTACACGGCTTACTTATTTGATACTAGCCGTTCCCTGTAGCACTGCCCACGCAGAAGTGAAACAGGACAGTAAGGAGGGCCCTGCCTGTCTCTCCACTCCTGACATCATGCTTCCCCCTCCCATCGGCCCGCAGCCTCTATCTCGGATTAGTGTGAATATATTGCTCCTGCAAATGAACTTTGATTCTTAGCACGATGAGAGAAGTCGCAAAATCAACCGCAATGTTCAAACAAATTATAGAAAAAAAAAACCTCATCTAAATCTGTTAAGTAGTTCTCTCGTTCGCTAGCTAAGCAGAGGTAAGAAACGCCCTGAGGCTGGCACGTGAGTGAGGAGGGCCCTGCCCCCCTTCCCTCGGCCCGCTGCATGTCTCTCAGATTCGCACAAATAAATCGGTACCGCAAACGAACTATGATACACAGTGCGATGACAGAAGTTGCAAAATTAACCGGAATGTTCAAGCAAATTATAGAAAAAAAAACTCATCTAAATCTGTTAAGTAGTTCTCTCGTGAAAAGACACATATATACAGACAGACAGACAGACAGGCATTGGATTTTATATATAGAGAGATGGGTTTGATATGTTTCACACATTTTGTTTTTGGATTTCTTCCCATTGTGTTATCATTTTAATATTAAATTGTAACATTTTTCTCCATTTCTTTTCTAGATTTTTTTCATTTTTGAAATGGTTGCGACCGTCTTCTTCTGACGAAATTTGCCATTATGTGATCACCAGTACCTGACTTTGTCTTTTGAGTTTATCTGTTGCAACTGACTGAGAGACCCCTAGAGAATTATTTTCTCCAAGTGATGGTGACAATTGGAGACTCCTCTGTTGTCTGCTAGTCAATAATAAGTTTAATGGACAGCTCTGTTATGATTTTTGTCAATCTATTTGGAGCTGCTTTTCCTTCCTTTAATGATTTTGAACAAATCTGAATATTAATCTTATGTTACAGAATGTCATTTGTATTTTGTCAGTTAGTCATTTTTAACTGCTTTGTCCTAAATAGGACTACGGGAGGCTAGCATAGGGCGCAAGGCAGGAAGCAATCCTGGACAGGGTGCCAGTCCATTGCCAGGCGAACACACACACACACACACACACACACGCACACACACACACACACACACCACACACACACACCACACTAGGGAACTTAATGTCACCAATTCACTTAGTGTGCATATCTTTGAGCTTACAGAGCTCTGAACATGCACTCAGTGAAAGTGCTACAGTGTACAAAAAGAAATCGAATTGAGTTGGATTGCTGCACTTATTGCAATGTGACAACAACGTTGGGTGCCTACTGTATATATACTGTATAACGGCTGCACACATATTTTGGTGACATTTGGGGACCCACATTAATGACATGTTGGACTGGTCTCTAAACAGAGAGGAACTATATAAGAAATGGCAGAACAGGCTCTCCTTTCTTTGGTGACTGTGTTCATTTAACGTGGGAAGGGCTACTGTGTGTTTCTGTGCTGAACTGGTAGCATTACTTCAAGAGAGACCCACCAAATCCGCAAGCAATTATAAGGGCAGGCTCAGTTATAGGACGCACTCTGGACCCCCTAGAGGTAGTAGAAGAGGAGAGAATGTTGCACATCTTCTCTCTGACACACCAACACTGAGGACTTTTAGCCAATGAATTATTCAGCAGAAGTGTGTCAAGAAATATGACTGAGGTTCCTTTATACCAACAACAACATGCCTGTATAGTGCAACACTTGGACTGGGACTGCCAAGTCAGAGGTTTTTCTGTCTTTTTAATGTTTTCTTCCGTTTTTGTTATTCTGGTTTGTGTTCAGGCCGTGTGTGTTTGTGTATATATATATTAATACTAGACGTCTCCCATGGCTCCTCCCGCATAGTAGTGAAACAGTACAAACTTTAAAAATCAATAAACAAACAGTTATTGCTAGCTAAGTGGAGGCAAGGTACGCTACAAAATGTGGCCAGATGTAGAGCAATTCGAACAGAGGCTGGCACGTAAGTGAGGAGGGCCCCGCCCGGCTTCCTATTCCTGATGTCATTCTTCCCCCTCCCCTCGGCTTCTGTCTCAGATTAGCACAAATAAATCGCTCCTGCAAGTGAACTATGACACTTAGCACAATGACAGAAGTCGCAAAATCAACCGGAATGTTCAAGCAAATTATAGAAAAAAACCCAATCTAAACCCATTAACACTAGAATCCATGAAGCCAAATTCAATCTCCCAGCTACACATTTCTTTCACTATCTTCAAATAAGAAATTTTGTTAAACAGAAACTGCCGATTTTCCTCACCTCGTACCCTCCACCAGGCTGGAAAAAATACTGCTCAATTTCGAGGAATTAAACACCATTTCCGCATTATATAAAATCTTATTAGATTCCATACCTTTCAAAGACCCAAGAGGACATTGGGAAGATGATCTCTTATTCAATATATCAGAAAAGGAGTGGAAGGTAGCAAAGCAGAGAATTCACTCGAGCTCCATATGCGCATAGAATTATTCAACTAAAAATTATATATCCAGCTCATCTGTCTCGCTTAACTCTTTCAGGGCTGATGTTGACTTTTGTCAAAATTCAGTGGGAGAGGACGGTAATCGGATGTTAACTGTGACAAAAAGGAAAGTTAAGTAGCTTTGCTGATTTAACCTCGATTTCCTGTGCGTGCATCAGTAGTGAAGATCAAATAACCTCTAAAATGGCATCGACATCTGAGACTAAAGCGAATGTGCAAATTAAAATACTCCACGGACGTTTTATGTATTTATCGCTGAACCGAACTCTGACTTGTCGGACTTGGAATTTGATGTAAATGATTTGGAGATGGAGATCAAAAACGAAAGTAAGGTATCAGCATCGGCTGATCAGTCCCCAACCGATTGTGGTGCTGAACATATCTGTGTAGTTGATATGCCTACAGCAGCGTTCGCCTGGGAGGACCACCACATATGATGACAAGAGGTACAAACCATATTGTGTCCCGCTGCGACTGCCACTACCGCTCACTTGCTGTGTGAAGACAGCCAGGCAGCCGGCCTACCATGCATTCCTGCTGGCCATTAAGGGCAGTCCTGCACAACTACTGCTGCCTTAGATGCCGAATATGCACCAACAGCAGCCACAGCACGTAGCAACAGATGTTTCATGTTGATTTATGTGTGAAACCACTGCTTTGTGTGCTTTTCAGAAAACTGAGTTGTTTGGAAAAAATATTCACCCTCAAAGAGTTAAAACTGTCCAAAATGTTTCCAGGGCAAGATCCAACCTGTGAACGCTGCAACCAAGCTCTTGCCTCACTGGGTCACATGTTTTGGGCCTGCACCAAACTAACATTATTTTGGACCAAAAAGTTTTAAGTGCCTTTCAGACAGCCTTGGGGTCACAATCACTCCTAACCCATTAACAGCTGTGTTCGGTGTTCTTCCAGACGTACTTGAAGTGGAGAAGGACAAGCAAACGGTGATTGCATTCACTACACTTTTGGCACGCAGACTCATTTTGTTAAATTGGAAGAATCCTAACTCTCCTCTGATAAGTCAGTGGGAAACCGATGTTTTATATTATTTGAAATTGGAAAAAAATCAAATTCTCAGTTAGAGGATCTGTACAGAATTTTTTCAAAACCTGGCAGGATCTAATCAATATTATTTTAGAATAAGAGAAATAACTATTACCACATTTATTTCCCTTCTCCATTTTTTATTTACCTGTATATATTTCTTCCTTTCTTTTGTTTATTGTTGCCTAATTAATAAGCCCTAAGCAATTCTCCTTTGGCTAAGCTCTCCTTCTCAGGGGTGGGGTTTGATTTGTCTTCAATTTTTTTGTTATAAATTGATCTATTTGTATGGAATGATTAGAATAAAATCTATACTAATAAAAGGCAAAGCCCTCACTCACTCACTCATCACTAATTCTCCAACTGCCCGTGTAGGTGGAAGGCTGAAATTTGGCAGGCTCATTCCTTACAGCTTACTTACAAAAGTTAGGCAGATTTCATTTCGAAATTCAAAGCATAACAGTCATAACTGGAACCTCTTTTTTGTCCATATACAGTAATGGACTGCAGCTTGCTGGCTGTAGAAGGCGGGGGTTGCATATCACGTCATCACGCCTCCCACGTAATCACGTGAACTGACTGAAGGAGAAAGGACGGCCTTAGATGGCTGTGTAAAGGCAGCTTCACAAAAAAACAGATCCTTAACAAATTGTTATTGGTATATTTTCCCTCAATTTAAAAAGGTTTTCTTTTCTTCTTAATTAAAATTTAAAAGCAATATTTCACCGCTGCGAAGCCCCTCTAGCGCTGACGTCCGAGGTTCGATTCCCGTAAGGGAGTGCAGTGAGTGTGTACACCTGATGAGCCAAGAATTAGGGCGAAACACGTGTCGCGTACTCTTTGCATTATTTGACAGTAAACTATTTTCAACCATTCTATGATCTGCTTCTCACAACTGAAGGCACCGTGGCTGATGTTAGCTGACTTGCTGGCCAACCATAAGCGTTACCTGGTAGGTAACCACCCATACAATCAGATTGTGATTCAGACTACGAATGCCGTGAATGTAATTACCCCGATCTACATGCTAGAGAAAACCTCAATGAAGAAGAAACAGTGTGTAAGCATACATATTAACACATGTGCAATTAAACGTGTGCATTTACGGGGTGATTTCTCAGGCTTAAAAGCTCGCCTTTTATTAAAAAGGTAAATGCAAACTGTTTTCATTCTGAAGGGCACAAACCACGTTGGATTTCAGCCGTTAAATGCACAAAAATTTTGGTACACCAGATAAATAAACATATTATCAGTTGTATTGTATGCTTACAATACATATAGAAATGTGTTAATCGTTAACTAATAGTATGGGATGGTGTTTTTCGACTCGCGCTTTGATTTAAACGATTCCATGTTTTGGTGGGTTTGCGTAGCTTATTGTCAATATCTTTACACCTGTTTTTAAGATTTATTGACTGAAACAGGCTTTCACGAAAAAAGTTAGGGCTTTGCTACAGGATACACCCTCCACAAGTTAAGGAAGTAAAAATAAAGGTATATACTGTTTTTCTGTTGTATTTAAACCTTTTAAGTTCGTATGCATAGCACCATTTGGCTGTTTTAGTTTTTTTTTTTCTTTCTTCAGTAATATTTAATCTCCTTAAAGAAAAACAACATATGCATTTTACTTTTTTTGTATCTCTTTAGTAATATTTTAGTGTAAAAGGATAACCAGTATTTAAACCTTTTATGTTACTTTATAAAGTTATTTTACACAATGTTGAAAAATTAATAAGAAAGCTACATATTTTGGCAGCTGCTGCTTTAATTTTCAATGAAATGAAAAAAGCTTTCCAAGAGAAAACCTCAATGAAGAAGAAACAGTTTGCACTATCTAAAAAGGAGAAACCCTCATTTATAAAGGTTTGCTGCAGATGACTTAACTGAAAATAAATGAATAGTTCCTATGTGTATAATACATATTTTTCTATTTGACTTATGCCTTTATTCCAGCAACTTGCAACATCTGAGGTACAATTTGTTACATTACTTTTGTTTTTTGCAGCACAGGCAGGTGAAGCGACTTCCTCAGGGTCACACAGTGGTGTCAGTACCAGGATTTGAACTGACAAGCGCCGGGTTTGCTGAAATATTACTGAAGAAAGAAAAAAAAACGAAAACGGGCAAATGGGGCTATGCATACAAATGTCCATCCATCAATTATCCAACCCGCTATATCCTAAATACAGGAGCCAATCCCTGCCAACACAGGGCACAAGGCATGAAACAAACCCCGGGCAAGGTGCCAGCCCACCGCAGGGCGCACACACCCACACACCAGGGACAATTTAGAATCGCCAATGCACCTTACCTGCATGTCTTTGGACTGTGGGAGGAAACCGGAGTACCCGGAGGAAACCCAGACAGACACGGGGTAGAACATTCAAACTCCACGCTGGGAAGCGAACCCGGGTCTCCTAACTGGCACCTTTCACTGCGCCACCATACCGCCCGCATACAAACTTAAAAGGTATAAATAAAACAGAAATATATACCTTTATTTTTACTTCCTTAACTTGTGGAGGGTGTATCCTGTAGCAAAGCCCTAAGTTTTTTCATGAAAGCCCCTTTCAGTCAATAAGCCTTAAAAACAGGTGTAAAGCTAAACTTGCAGCACCGCTATTCAATTACACTTGCCTAACGCCTCTCCTAAGGGGAGATACTGTGGGATCTGGGCATCAGTCAAAGCACCAATCACAGGCCCGATTAGAAAGCGGGAAGCTGTGATTTGTCGTCTCCCTCCCATGTAACAATCACAGCCCGTGTTACAACGCACTATGTATGTACTGTATGTATATATATGTATATATGTATATGTGTGTTTATGTATGTGCGTATATGTATGTGTATATATATGTTGATATGTGTATATAAATATATATATATATGTATATATGTATATATATATGTAATATGTAGATATGTGTATATGTAGATATGTATATATATGTATATATGTATATGTATATACAGTATATGTTTACATAACCTCTTTAACACACTAATTCTCCGCTGCGAAGCGCGGGTATTTTGCTAGTTTTTACTATAACATGAAAAAACATTTCTTGCCTCACATTTCCATCATCCATCCTACACTTACCCAGATCATTTCCATCATCCATCCTACACTGACCCAGACCCAGATACAGAACACACATGAAATATATGTATTCCAAATAATGATATATTATTTACCCTCTACAACTCCAGGCACCTTACTGCCAGATAAAGAGACCCGAGCTCTGAGAATTTTGTGACTGACCTGAGCTCTATCTGTGGGGGGATGGGATAGCAGGCTCCTTGCTGTTTGTGCTGATCGACACATTTGCATAACAAAAGTTGCTGATGGAGAGGTGAGAAGGAATTTAAGGTGGCCTGGGATTACTACTTTTTCAAGAGATTCTAGTGTTAAATAATTTCAATCCTTCCAATATTTTGAAGTGCCTTGTCCTCCTACACTCCTGGTTGAAACCTTAGATCTCCTAATGGTGGTCTGCTTATCATTCCAAGAGCTAAGCATAAAAGAAGTGGTGAGGTGGCCTTTTGTTGTTACACACCAAAAATCTGGGATACTTTACCAATAGAGATATACCAGGCTAACAACATGGATTTTTAATTTGACTTTTTTGTAGTTATATTTTAGATGTAATCCTAGTAGACTATCATTCATAGAATTATATTCATCAGGGATTTGCAATATTTTCTAATTTCGACTTTTCTAAGCTTTCAAAATGTCACCACCATCACCAGATTGAGTCTCAGTGCAGCCATCTGTTATCAGTTGTCTGCGAGACCCTCCGCATTGAATCTTCTAAGACAAATCCTAAAAAAACAATAAGCAAAAACTTAAGTACATTCGTATTACACAGAATGCCCAGGGGGTACTGGGTGGTCTTTTGTCCTTGAATCGCTACAGATTTCCTATCCCAGCAACCTATCAGGACTGTATGCTGCCCTGATACACTTGATAGCAGCTAGGATCCCCAAATGGACAACTTCTGGTCATGCTGGGACGTGTCATCACCTGGAGGAATGGAAAGAGAAAAATGAGGAGAGAAGAATTAATTGCATTGTGTTTAAACCTTTTGGAAAGGTACTTGTGCTGATAAACATTTTATTTAAATGGGACTTGTGTCTATGAGGTAGTGTCTAGGGTTTGGGGTGGTGTTAGTGGTCACACATGTAATACTTCATTATGCTTGAATGTATCTGATGTGTTTGTATTTTATGTGATTCATAATAGAAAAGAAGAATCAAGACAAATTATCTCAGAAATGGAATTTTGCAGAATTCATTTGAATTAGCCTAAATTATGTTTCCTCTCATTCCAATTCAATTGCAATTGTCTGTCTTTTGAACTGGATGCAATTCCAATTCCAATTCACATTCCAGGAAGTAAATTGGAATTGACGATGCATTCCCAAATCAATTCGTGAATAGCCCTAACCCTAACTTCCAGTTGTTGTACAGGGCTACATGACAGTCTGAAGTTGGCAACCTTGTCTAATAAAAGAGCACGTTCCCCTTTGAAAAGTGTGCTTTGCTTTTATGGCATGTGTCTGCATTCTTTTTGCACTCATCTTGGAAACCAAGAGTGTTTAAGCATGTGCTTATTTATACACTTTCACTTGATTGGTCATTATTTTCTGATTACTTAAAGATAGGATGAGAAGCTCAATCATCCGGGAGGGGGCTCAGAGTAGAGCCGCTGCTCCTCCGCATCGAGAGGAGTCAGATGAGGTGGCTCGGGCATCTGATCAGGATGCCTCCTGGACGCCTCCCTGGTGAGGTGTTCCGGGCACGTCCAACCGGGAGGAGGCACCGGGGAAGACCCAGGACACGCTGGAGGGACTATGTCTCCCGGCTGGCCTGGGAACGCCTTGGGATTCCCCGGGAAGAGCTAGAAGAAGTGGCCGGGGAGAGGGAAATCTGGACATCTCTGCTCAAGCTGCTGCCCCCGCGACCCGACCTCGGATAAGCAGAAGAGGATGGATATATATATATACAGTGGAACCTCGGTTCACGACCATAATTCGTTCCACAACTCTGGTCGTAAACCGAGTTGGTCGTGAACCGAAGCAATTTCTCCCATAGGATTGTATGTAAATACAATTAATCCGTTCCAGACCGTAGAAACTGTATGTAAATATATAAATTTTTTCAGTTTTTAAGCACAAATATAGTTAATTATACCATAGAATGCACAGCGTAATGGTAAACTAAATGTAAAAACATTGAATAACACTGAGAAAACCTTTAACAACAGAGAAAACTAACACTGCAATAGTTCGCGCTATAGTGCTAGGAACCGCTCTCGCTAAAAACACTTTTTTTAATGAGTTTTAAGCACAGGGGAAAAAAGGAACATTTGAAAAATCCGTAATTTAATAAACCACCAAGAAAAGTAACACTGCAACAATGCAGGCTACGAACCGATCACCGGAAACAGAACTGAAAACAAAAACAAGCCTTCTCTAACTTATGCGTCCCTCAATCGCTCTGTGTGTTTGTGTGCGTGCGTCTCTCTTTTGCGAGCCTGGAGCGCTCCTGTGTGTGTGCGCGCCTCTCTCTCCTACCCCCACCCCCCGCCCCCAGCCTGTGTGTGTGTCCGTGCGTGCGTCTCTCTTTTGCGAGCCTGGAGCACCTGTGTGTGTCTCTCTAGCGCGCGCCTCTCTCTCCCCCACCTGTGTGTGCGTGCGTCTCTCTTTTGCGAGCCTGGAGCGCCTGTGTGTGTTGTCACGCTTGGGTCACAGATTTGCACAGAGACACAGGAGGTTGTAGAAAAAAAGGAACTTTATTCAAAGCACTGCAAACAAACATTTGTCTCTTTTCAACAGTTTAAACGTGCTCCATGACAAGTCAGAGATGACAGCTCCGCCAGGAGCACAGATTGTCTGAGAGAGAAAGAAGGAGAAGCAAGCAACCAATTTAACAAACTGAAAGAAGCCCGTGCAGGCTTTTTAAGAAGGCGGAGCACCGCACGAGAGGCATATTACGCGACAGAGCCGGCAAGAAGGGAAAGGAGGAATGTTAAGGTAGTCTGTCCATGTTTCTTAGGGGTTTTCCCAGGGGCGTCTGTATTCTCTGGGGGTGCGATCAGCTTTGCAGCTCACAGTGTGTCTGTCTAGAGCGCTCCTGTGTGTGTGTGTGCGCACACGCCTCTCTCGCGCGTGTTCCTGTGTGTGTGTGTGTGTGTGTGTGTACAGCCCTCTGTCTCTTGCGCTGCCTCTCTCTGTGTGTGTGTGTGTGTGTGTGTGTGTGCGTGTTTGCGAGCGCGCTCTCTCTCGCTCGCTGCACAGGAAATGCACAGGGAGAGAATGAACATCAACAAACCGAAAGGGAACCTGGCTTGTTCGTATACCGAGTGTTTGGTCGTGAACCGAGGCAAAAGTTTGGCGAACTTTTTGGTCGTAAACCGAGTTGTACGTGTGCCGAGACGTTCGTGAACCGAGGTTCCACTGTATATATATATATATATATATATATATATATATATACTTTTCAGGACTTTCTCATCCTATTGAAGGACCAATAATGGAAACCAATAATTTGCATTATTATCAATCAAGTAATTTTCAATTGTCTTTTGTAGGTAACATAAGGGACAGTACATTATACTTGCTAATAGTATGACTGCTTAGGGAAGAGTTTAGGGAAACACACGAAAAAGTCAATCAAATGTTAGGTGCGTGCGTTAAGTCACTCATTAGTCACTATGATTCATCATTTTGGCTTAATGCTCCCCAGAAGTCATACAGTAGGTTGCAGAGCTGGGTCACCTGGGTGCAGGTGTATGATGTTGTAACGGACCCGAAACAGCAGTTGACCCCAGGATACATCATTGATGATGCAATTTAGCGCTTCCATGGAAGTATTTTTGAAATGGCTAGTTTGTTCTTTTTTTTTTTTTTTTTTTTTTTGCTCTGGGGAATTTTCTTTTGCTTTATCGTGGGTCTTTAAAAGCATTCATCTCGGGGCATATTAATACACAAGTGTGATGTATTAATAATATTGTCAGTCAGTTAGCTAATCAAGGTTGTCTTTTACTTTTGCTCCATTATTTCAACCCTGTTTTCTACTCATAGAGGACTTCACAAGAGCATCCTCAAATTCCCTTAACAATAATAGTCAACCTTAGCTTTTCGGCTCACTAATAACAGTTGGACAGAGACATTAATTTAAGCTTTCACTTTCTTCCCAGACAGAGAGAAAAACAGAAAGAGATAAAAAGAGGGAGAGGGCTCCATTTGTACGTATCCAGCAGCTAATTGGCAGATGGTAAGCTCTATTTAAATTTCTGAAGCTCCTCTCAAAGTATCCATCTTCAGCTGACCTGAAAGCTTAATTTTTTGCAACAAGTGGCAACTGAACAGAAGGAACTTGTTTTAAAAAAAGTCCAAAAAAAGGCACCTACTCTTCTACTCCCTTCTTGCCCAAATTGGGTAAACACACCTGATTTTCCTTCCGCTTAACAGAGCAGACAGTTTCTCAAACAGTAAAAATGGTACAATACAATACAATTTATTTTTTTTGTATAGCCCAAAATCACACAAGAAGTGCCGCAATGGGCCTTAACAGGCCCTGCCTTTTGACAGCCCCCCAGCCTTGACTCTCTAAGAAGACAAAAAAAAACCAAAAAAACTCTAGTACGGAAAAAAAATGGAAGAAACCTTAGGAAAGTCAGTTCAAAGAGTGACCCCTTTCCAGGTAGGTTGGGCGTGCAGTGGGTGTCAAAAAGAAGGGGGTCTATAGAATACAGTATAACACACAGAACAGAACAAATCCTCAATACGGTATAAAAATAAAAATTTTAGAAGTACGGAGTAGAATTTAATATGATTTGGATTTGTTTAGAGTCCTGGAAACCTCATTCATCAAGCTGCCTCCCCCATTCGGCCATTCCACAGCTGAAATAGCGCTAATCTGATGAAAGGGCCCCTCTTTCTCACGATTCCTGCAATCCTCCATCAGGGATGACTTTACCTTAGGCAGGCAAAACAACTTGGCAGGTGGGCAGTGGCACCAAGTGCCACATTTGAGTACCGAGAAGAGAAACAGAATAAGTGAGGGTTAGTATCAAATTATAACTATCATGTTACTTATGTTTTATGTTTACTAAGTCATTATCATACATCCTTAAGGTCAGTTCCCACGGGAATCAAAAGCTGCACTTTCTAAGTCAGCAAAATACTCAGAATCATGCTTTGCCCTTCATATTTCCCAGAATGCACTGCACTTGTGTTCAGCTTGACAAGTCTTACAGGCTTTGGCTGTTTACTTGAAATCTCTCTGTTAAAATGTGTGTTTTCCATTGATCCATCCATCCCTCCATCCATCCACCAATTCTCTGCCACTTATCCAGGTCTCGTTCTCTGGGGGCGGCAACTTCTCCGGAGCTGGAGTAGGGTGCTGAGGCATTCAAAAGTCAGCTGAGTGTCACATAATCTCTACAGTGTGACCTGGTTATGCCTGAATGTCTCTCCAAGTTGGACATTCCTGAAACAGGGGGGAGGCTTTCTAATCATTAAAAAATCATTTCAGTTCAGAGAAACAGCAGCTCTACTCTGAATTCATCCTGAATGTTTGTTCTCCTCATCCTATCTCTAAGGATGAGCCCAGACCCACTGTGAAGGAAACTCATTTTATCTCTGTGGTCTTATTCTTTCGTTCACTACTCACAGTTTGTGACCATAGTTGAGAGCAGGGACTTAGATCAACTGGCAAATTAAGTGCTTTGCTTTTTGGCTGATCTCCTCACCACGGCCAATCGGTAAAAAGTCCACCACACTGATCTGCCTGTCAATCTCCTGCTCCACTCTTCCCTCATTTGATACTTAAACTCTTTTGCTGAGTACTCGAGTACTGAATTTGAATTTGATTTCCCTTTCCCCACAACCTTCTCCAACTCCACCATGAGGATACCAAGGCAGTCCCAGGCCAGCCGAGAAATATAATCTCTCCTGTTTGTCTCGTGTCTTCCCCAGGTTGGAACACCTCCACAGGGAAGCATCCTGCAGAGGACCAGCAACTCTACTTTGGGCTTGTCTTGAATTTCTGAACTTCTCATCCTATCTCTAAGGCTGAGACCAGAAAACCTTGAAGGAAGTTGATTTCCATCACTTGAATCCATGACCTAGTTCTTTTGGTCACTACTTGATGCTCATGAGCATAAGTGAGACCACAAATGTAATAATAATAAATAATAATTCATTACATTTATATAGCGCTTTTCTCAGTACTCAAAGTGCTGAGTAGAGCGACTGGTAAATTGAGAGCTTAGCCCTTGCCTCACAAAGACTGGCTGTTACAATATCAGCATCACTGATGATGCTGCTCCAATCTTCCTGTCAATCTCAGAGTTCCTTCTTCCCACTCTAATGAACGAGACTCCGAGATGCTTAAACTCCACTGTTTGAGGCACCACCTCATCACCAATCTGGAAAGGGCACTCCACCCTTTTCTGGTTCCATGTATTTTGTTCTTTTAAATAGATAAAATTTAAAATACTGTACTAAATCATGAAATCTTCATACAGTATGTGGACTCCGGCAGCTATTTTTCTTCTACTTGTCGTTATAAAGAAAAAACGTTCAATGTAAATCATAAAATTAGTGTCATCCATCCATTTTCCAACCCGCTGAATCTGAACACAGGGTCACGGGGGTCTGCTGGAGCCAATCCCATCCAACACAGGGCACAAGGCAGGAACCAATCCCACACAGGGTGCCAACCCACCGCAGGACACACACAAACACACCCACACACCAAGCACACACTAGGGTCAATTTAGAATTGCCAATCCACCTAACCTGCATGTCTTTGGAATGTGGGAGGAAACCGGAGCGCCCGGAGGAAACCCACGCAGATACGGGGAGAACATGTAAACTCCACGTAGGGAGGACCCGAGAAGCGAACCCAGGTCCCCAGGTCTCCCAACTGTGAGGCAGCAGCACTACCCACTGTGCCACCGTGCCGCCCAATTAGTGTCATTTCACCTTACTTTTTCCTGTATCAATCTATGGCTAACACAGTACAACACTCTACTGCTATAAAATTATCACAGTGAGATGCAATTTGAACAAGACATTATTCTATTTATTTTTTGCAATGACACTCTTGCAGTAAGCAAATAAAAATAAACCAACTGTGGTTATACAAATTTAAAAATAATCAGTGTTTTTATTCATCTTTTACATTCCAAATAGAAAACCTTCTGAAGTTCTGTCAAGTAATTTCCTTGCAGGTTTCCAGTATGGTTTATATGCTGAAGTGTTTGTTATTGCAGCACCTTGGTGATTCTTCATTGATGGCTGTGCAGTTGGTATTAATATCACATAAAGGAGCCATTTAATTCTTTCAAAAATGTTGACTGGCATAAGCACCCCACCTCCAATTTAAATAATCAATGTCACCTGAAAAATGATGAATGATTGGCTGACCTCAATGTCACTTCTGATGTGATGTCAAATTTTTTGCACTGCATGATTAAGCCTTTAGTGTGTTTTTATTTTTATTTTAATGTACTGCTAAAGAACTAACACCTTTAAAATGTGTCAGAGATAAACAGCTGTCCTCCATTCTCATATGTCTGCCTTTTTAAAGCATATTTGACTGTTTAAAAAAATTCATGCCACATATTAAAAATTTCCCTAGCCACTTATTTCTAATGCTGTTCTTATTTGGTTCATCATTTTCATTTTCAGTTCAATAATCTTCTCAACTGTGTAAAAATGTCAAAAATCCTGTTGTCGCATTGTCTTTCTGGTGTTGCTTAATGTGGAGAATGATAAATTTAAACAATTTCAGCATAAATTTGCAATGTTAAAAAACTGAGGGGATCTGAATATTTTCTGAATCAACTGTAAGAGACCCTACTGGATCTCACATAATCACACTTCTATCTGTACTGACTGATAGATAGACTATGATGAAAATGAAGAATAAATTTATGTCAATTACAGTCGAATGAATATTTGGAGTTAAACTGATTATTCAAATCAATGTTCTAGTGTTTTGATGAGCAGGTGAACAGTCAAACACTGTCCTGTTTGTTCCTAACATTTTTGGTAATTTATAGGGAGGAAGCACAGACAAACATTGTGGCACCCAGCTGGGGTTCATGCCCAGGTGGACCGGAGGAGGGCTTGTGCCTCCTCCAGAACACGAGGGGACGACCGCCCTGGTTCTATTGGAGGCCACGTGTACAGAGCTTGGAAACTCAACCCTGTAGGGGCCCGTGGTCACCGCCAGGAGGCGCCCCGATGCCTTGGGAGCCCTGGACCTCAGCACTTCCACCACACCCGGAAGTGCTGGGGGGAAGAAGATTGGGGACACCCGGAGGGCTTCCGGGTACACAGTCAGAGCTTCTGCCACACAGGGGTGTGTCAACGGAGGCTCCTCGGGAAGCACCTGGAGTCCATCCGGGGGTGTATAAAAGGGGGCCGCCTCCCTTCATTCGAGGCAAGAGTCGGGTGGAAGAGGACGAAGCTCGGTGGAGAGGAGTGGAGGCGGACCAGAGACTGAGAAGGCATTGTGTTGTGTGGCCAGGACTTAAGGGGTGATTGGTGCTGTGGCACTGGGTTTGTGCACTGCGATACTTGTAAATATTGTATAATAAACGTGTGTGTGGTGAAACCATCACGTCTACCTATCTGGGTCCGGGCTGTCCCCCACAACATTTAAATACCAACCAGATATGTGTGCTTATCCCATAGCTTAGGTACATTTGAACTCACAGGTGCCATCTGGTGGTTAAATTTGTAGCGTTATACTAAAAATACTGCATACCTGAAAGTTCAGTCAGGTGCCAATTTACGGCCATCCGAGTTCCTACTTGTGAAAGATAGCAAGGACAGAAGATAAACTTAAATACTAATAGTAAAGTAAAACACAACAACAACTGAGCAATGTCACAAATATATTCACAAGTATAGAAAACGTTAAATAAACAAGTTAATACGAGGGATGTTCAAAGAGTTTCTGCACTTTTTTAAACTCTATTTATTAAGAATTTCAAAAACAAATTACCTCACTTTTCTACATAGTCACCTTCTGTTACGATGCAATTTTCCCAGCGTTGTACCAACTTTTTAATGCCCAATTACTACTCCTCCCGCATTCAACGTTTCCAATGAAAATATAAAAGTGCGGAAAATTTTTGACCGTCCCTCATATATTGTTCAGTGAACTTAACTTCTAAACGGTGACGTCTTTAGTTTTAAATTCCAGAAAAAAATGCAATGAATAAGAAAAGTATAAAGCGTATGATTTGTATCCAAAGATGGTCAGTCTTGAGCAGCAAGAAGAAGGCCACCCAAAGGACCAAACAATGCCTCAGTGCAAACTTTTTGTGCCAGTGAAGAAACCAGCCACAAAGAAAAAGCCTGCGCATTTCAAGACTGGCTGTCCCTTTGTCAGGGCCAAGTAGTGTGGTTCTACAAATCGATGAAAAACCATACATTAACAAAAAAAGGAAAATGTATAAAATAAATAAATAATAACAATAAAGTATACACTATTGAACAAAAACAACAATCAAACTTCTTTCACAATTGTTATTGTCAATTATTTTTAAAGTCCCTAAAGACACATTAGCAAAAAAATGCGCACAAAATCTATTCTCTTGCGCACAAGAAAGTTTCACATGCTCATGAGAATTTTGCATGCGCACGAGAAAGTTTTGCATGCTAATGAGTTCTTTTATTATTTCACAGGGTCTCATATGTTTTCTGCATCTTAGAGGGTACTTTAAGGTTTGGTTTGATCAGCGTTGCTCCACATGGCTAGTTCTTATTGCATTCAGCCTGCACCGCATTCTCTTACATGGACATTGTGTGCGGTAGCAGAGACTTGAACATCAGTTTGTGCTGTTCCATATTGACAGTTAAAGCACATGTACTAATGACCCGCACCAGTCTCACAGAGCCTGAATTACAATGACACAAACACTTTGTGACTAACATACAGCCCACTAGACCCAAATGGACCTGCAAGTTATTGCATGACTGTATATTTAATGAGAACGGCCCAGTAGTCATAGTGGATTGGTCACTATATCCACAGTGTGGCCAGAATCCATTAAGAAGGGTAAGGGAGGTTTTCATTAAGTTATATAACCCACTTGAGAGGCCTCACCTGGTGTACTGTGTGTAGTTTTGGTCTCCATATACAAAAAAGACATAGCAGCACTAGAGAAAGTCCAGAAAAGAGCAACTAGACTGATTCAGTACTGTTGTGGGGTTAAAAATCTGTACATTTTGGTTTAATTTTCCATTATATTTTGTTCAAGACAAGACAACAGATGAACTACATTCAGGACAAATCAAAGCAGGTTTTTCTTCCCTTACACCTCACTTTAAAAACAGCTGTTCCAACATAGAAAGGAAGACATGCTGGTAGCTCAATTACTTTATAACCTGGGAAAGGAAGACCGAGCCAATGCCTACTTATTTTACAGCCTGGGAAAGGAAGATCTGTCACCATCTCAGAGAACATAAAAGATAAATAGATAGTTAGATAGATAGATACTGTATTAATCCCAATGGGAAATTCACATTCACAAAAGGTTTTATTGTTTGGGAAAAGCCAGCCAGCCAATCAGAATATCTATCAATCACATCTTACAAAACACCCTGGTACAATTTTAGAATAAATATGCCTCGTCTGAGGAATGAGGAGGGGAAGTAAGGACGTAAGAAAGTAGGGAAGGAGGGAGGAAGAAGAACGGACGAAGACGACACTGGTCATCAGGAAAGCATCATGAACATCGATTGCTAAATCAAACGCCTCCCTGGGACATTCATCTTTGTCATCTCTACTTTTTTTTTCGTAAGCTTTTTCTAAAGACTATATATTCAGACTTTCCTATCAGTACCTATTTTTCTATTATTCTTTGTTCCAGTGGTATTATTATTATTCTTGTAATAAATACCATACTGCTTTTAACTTTCTATGATTTGTCTTAATGTCTATAGAGTGATTGAAATAATAAGTTAGATTCCTTTGAGCCCTGGTGCATCCAGAGATTTGCCATTACCTCTGTGCTGCGAGGTTTATTAGGCTGAGAGTGAGGAGCTCCACTCAATAGTAGGGAACAGTACCTAAAGAAGGTATTCTTGGCTGATAAATGGCCTATAGTCAAGAGTGCTGAGTCTTTGTATGTTTAAATGTATTCTTGTAGACCAAAAGTCGTTTGTGTCGATAATAAGTAAGTCTCTTGAAGTGCTGAGTGACAGGCTGTGTTATACCTAAAACACTTGTGTGATTTAAAGTGCTAAAGGTTAACCAGCATGTGTGTATCATTCATGGGGCACTGTTGTGGTTAGGGTCTGTGTGTATGCATATAGCTATGTATGTGTGTGTTCATCTTAAAGTACAACAGTAGACCAACCCGATAACAAACTTAACGAGTACACTTACCCTTGAGGGAAAACAGGTAAAGGATAAGTAGAAGGAAATACTACGATAATACAAGTACTATGAGGTATGAACTATGAAGAGAGACTCTTGAAGGAGCTGAACCTTTACAGTTTAAGAAAACAAATATTAAGAAGGGTCATGACTAAAGCATTTAAAAATTATGAAAGAAATTTGTACAGTGTACCCCAGTTAGTTTAAAATGAATTCAACAAGAATATGGGGGTGTAGTTGGAGACTTGTGAAGGGTATATGTTCCACTAACATTCCCCAGCATATGATGAAAGATTAAAAGAGCTGAGCTTTTCAATCTATGCAAAAAGGTTGTAGCAAAGGAAAGTATAAAAACAAAAATTAGTGCCATTATGAACAATGCTGCACATCCTCTCTCTGACACACTAACACTGAAGACTTTCAGCCAACAAATTATTCAGTAGAAATGTGTCAAGAAGCACAAATGGGAGTCCATCATACCAACAGCAATCCACCTGTATAGCACCACACAGGGACTTGGACTGCAAAGTCAGCAGTTTTCTTTTTTTCCTATTTAAATTTGTCTTTCTCTTTAGTCATTCTGGTCTGTGTGTGTGTATACTGTATATATAAATTTATGTATTTATTTATTAAAAGAGCTGTGTGCAGTTTTGGTCTTCGTTCTACAAGCAGCACAAGAAAAAGTCCCAAAAGGTGAGACTAGGCTGATTCCAGGGCTAAAGATGATGAGTTATGAGGAAAGTTTAAAAGAACTGAGCCTTTACAGTTTAAACAAAAGAAGATGAAGAGGAGACCTGACTGAAGTGTTTAAAATCATGAAGTAAATTAGTCCAGTGCATCGAGACTGTTATTTTAAAATGAGTTCAACAAGAACACAGAGACACAGTTGGAAACTTATTAAGAATAAATTTCGTACAAACATTAGGAAGTTTTTCTTTACACAAAGAACCACAGACACATGGAATAAGTGACCAAGAAGTGTGGTAGACAGTAGGACTTTAGGGACATTTAAATCTTGACTTAATGTTATTTTGAAGGAATTAGTGGATAGGATTGGTAAGCTTTATTGGGCTGAATGGCCTGTCCTTGACAAAAGCCTTTTTAAAGTTCTAGTTTTACAAATAAATGAAGACTTGATTTCACCTTGTTGTATCATTTTAAAGCCACTATTAAAGCTAGACATTAGTCCCAGTTGTGTTTTATCCATAAATATCTTGATTCTGGGAGAATTAGTAAAAAGATAAATTTTTTTTAAAAAAGCAGGTATTTTACAGCATTGCCATGAATCACAATATTTAAGTGATAAACAAAACCTAAAGTTGGTCATATAAATATTGATATTCTGGAAATACAGTATATGCTATCTCTGACTTTTCCTAAATATTGCTTTTCAATCCAGAGAACTTCAGCTATTAAGTGAAACTACATACAAATGAATTAATTAATGAATGAAAAGCGACTCTCCCTTTACTTTAGTAACTCAATTGATCCTGTTTCAAGTTCCTGGAGTGCTGAAGCCTAATTTGGTACAAAAGAGCACACTTCAGGAACTATTCATACCCAAGGTGGCAGTCCATCAGTACACTCAATCGAGTAAATTACAGGCACAAATCATCTATTTCAGTTTCCTTTGGGAGGAAAATCAATGTACCAGGATAAAATTACTTGCAGAGAGAAAGCAATATAGAGATTTAGACAAATCTGAGATTTTTCCCAGTGTCCAGAAGTTATGAGGCAGTTGCATCAATAATGCTGCATAAAAATATTTACACGTTACCTTAATGCTGTAAGTATTATATTTCTTCTCAAAGTTTTCATAAAGCTCTTTCTGATCTCTTTTGTTCTAAGGCAATATATTATTGGGTTCATTAGAGGTGGAATCATATTCTGAATAAGCGCTGCCATGATCCTCATGTCCGTAGATGTACCTGGAATTCGGTAGGAAATGTAAACGCTAGCAGCAGTCAAAAAGAAGACAGAAATGACGACAATGTGCGTGATGCATGTGGAGAAAGTCTTCACGTATTCTTCAGAGCTGGCGATCTTCAATACCGATTTTACAATTCTAATGTAGGAATACAGGATATATAGTAGTGGGAAGAACAATGTGCACAGAGATATGGATAGAGCGACATAGTTATTGACAACAGTTTCGGCACAGGCAAGTCGTATTACAGAGACATGATCACAAAAACAATGGGCAACTTTATTGGGTCCGCAGAAAGGCAACCGGAGAGCTAGAATTAGAGGAATCGTTGGGCCGAGAAATCCACCTATCCAACAGCAAATGATTCTTTTGACAACCCCCAAATTTGTCATAATGTTAGGGTAGTGCAAAGGATGGCAAATAGCAAGATATCGGTCATAAGCCATTAGACCAAGCAGAAAAGATTCTGCTACCACCAGACCATGGTGGAATAAAAGCTGAGTAAAACAAGAATTAAACAAGATGATGTTAAAATCAAACATGAAGACTGCTACCATTTTTGGAACTGTGACTGAAACAACAATTAAGTCCAAAAAAGCTAAACTACAGATGAGCGTGTACATCGGTGAGTGAAGAGATTCATCCATCGCAAATACAATTATCATCAGAAGATTGCTCACAAAAGTAAGCAAATACAATGTTAGGAAGACTCCAGAGAATATCGTCTTTGCATCTTGGCCCTGGATCCCTGGAAAGCCAACAATGATGAATTCTGTGACGGATGAAGGAGTCTGGTTTGTTCCTGACATAGGGACCTTCAGATTCCAACTCAGTTTATTCAGGTAGCCCTGCTGAAAAATAGCAAAGAAGTGTTAAAATATGTGAATTTCACCCAAGTGTATACAAAGAAAATAACGAAAATACTATATGTCTCTTCCACATACAGTGGAACCTCGGGTCATGAACGTCTCGGACCATGTACAAATCGGGTTAAGACCAAAAAGTTCACCAAACTTTTGCATCTGTTCACGACCACACACTCGGGTGACGAACAAGCCAGTTTCCCTTCCGGTTCGTATGTGCTGATGATTTCTGCACATGTTCAGTCTCTCCCTGTGCATTTCCTGTACAGCAAGCGAGCGAGAGAGAGCATGAGAGAGAGAGAGAGCGCGCAAGAGAGAGAGGGAGAGAGAGCGCAAGCAAGCGTATATATATTTATTTACAGCTCGTACGGTCCGGAACAGATTAATTGTATTTACATACAATCCTATGGGGGAAATTACTTTGGGTCACAACCAAATGGGGTTGTGACCAGAGTTTTGGAATGAATTATGGTTGTTACCCGAGGTTCCACTGTATCTGAGAAAGTAAAATACAAGAATCAAATCAATGTGTTTGATGGACATAAAGACATGTTTTAAAATTGCTGATGATATTCCAGTATTCGGAATTCTGGTCACCCACCACTCTACTATAATATATATCTTATATATAAATATCTACGTGTGGAAGTGTGTGTGTCTGTCTGGCCCAGAAGTGACAGGTAGAGTCGGGGTAACGGCTCCACCTCCGAGGAAACAGAAAACTTGCTTAGCCGCTAATAACACAAGCGAGGCAAACACGTCATCAAAATTAAACCTCAGAAAAAAGACAAAGTCGCTTAGCTGCTAACATCAGCAAAATGGTATCCCTTTTATATCTCCGCCCACCGCTAATGCACAAGCGAGGCGAGCACGTCAGCAAAACAAATCCTCCTAGGAGGCAGATGGCCAGAGTAGATCCTTTCAATTACCTGACATCTCTACATTTCAGTTTTTTTCTGATGATTGCAATAGTTTCTAGGACCTCGGACTTTTTACAGCACGGGCTTACACAGCTAGTATATATATATATATACTGTATTGCAAGGTTTCTAAACTCTTTTGGTGCTCCCTTCAAAAGGACGACACACCGAGGAGCATCCCGAAGCGAGATCGCCGCGTCTATTGAAGATAACACATTGGTCACCGGGGCAACCACAGGCTCACCGCAAAAGCAAATCCTAAAAGATCACAGTTGTTCTATGAGCACCTTCCATCGATGGGTGATGCAAGGAATATTGTAAATGCAGGGAACAGGATTATTTGGCCATTAACCTGGCCATGACCCTGCCTGATTGCTGTGTCTGTGTATAGCAGAGTGGTGGATCCCCGTTACAATAAATAACCGAGCTGTTCCTGTTTCAAGTTGAATAAAGCTGGTTTTGTTAAACTACTGAGACTCAGCCTCGTGTTTTGGAGTGCAAGACAGGGACTCACAAGTCACTATATATCTACTCTCTACATATAAAATTCTAAGCCTAAAAGTGCAACAATTTTGTGCAACGATTTTACATGACTTTTTTTGTCATGTTTTTTGTCATGCATTCAAACCTACATATATATGTTTGATATCATTCTTTTCAGAATTTATCGAACTTTAATGTGATGCTGTTAGACTTTCAGATTCTTATTCCGTTTTTAAATTATAAACTAAAATATCAAGTCATGGTTTTTAATATCAAGAAAGTCATGGTTTTTATTTTTGATAAATTATTTTGATAAATAGGAACAAACTATTTAAAAAAATTATCTATTCATAACACCAATGTTTGTATTTAGGCGATTTAGTTAGCTGAAGGTCGAGTTACTATGACCCATTTCATAACACTTTAGTTTTCATCTGATTTTTCCTGTTATTTAAATAAGTCATTTTTTTAAAAAAGTTTTTTTTATCTATAAGAATGTCAGTTAAAATGAATGGATCATTTATTTAGTCTCTTATAAATACTCATCGAGCATAGTGGGCCTCAGTCTAACGGGAATACTCTCATTGGTAAGAGAGTAAATATTTTATTCTTATTTCTTGATTTTTACTCCATTAAATAATAATTAATTTTTCTTTTACATATTTATAGAATTTCATGATTTTGACTCCAATAAATAATCATTTTTCTTTTGTACATTTACAGATTTTACTAATATTGTGGCCACAACTGGGGGTTGTGTGCTGAAGGTGCCAGGGGGTTTGGCCCCCCTAGTATATATATATATATATATATATATATATATATATATATATATATATATATATATATATATATATATATATATCATGGGGAAATTTTGAAAAAAACAGCAACCACGTTCCAGTCTTTATTTAAAAAAACTAATAAATAAAAATTAACTTTTTTTGTTTTGAACTGATCCAGTTATCAAAACTTTCAAAGGCTTTGCTGTGGCTAACACATTTGATTTTCTTCAGTTAAACAGAGAATGATACATTCATAAACACCCAGTGGACACGACGAGGTAGTGAGTTCAAAACGGTAACCTGGAAGCACTTCAACACACAGGAGGGTTTGGGAATTTGGATAAATTTACAGAGGATGTTGAAAAATAGCTGTATATCATACTGGGACAACTTAGCTATTAGCTAAACAGACGCCTTTGAATAATTAAATCATTCCTTGTCTCTAGTAAAATAACTGATGTTATTTTGATGTGTCTACCTAACCTGGATATTGCTGCAGTCAAAATGCATTGTTAAACAGTATACTTGTGTATTAGTTGGAGTGAGTGATAGTTTTTAAGTTACTCTGATATCCCTCTTAATACTTGGCAATATTTTGGGTTTCATATGGTATCCTATCTAGGGCTTGTTCCAGCTGTCACCACTAGGGGGGGCATTACAGGGCCCCCAAACCCCAAACACAGCTACACAGTCACGAGTGCAAATAAGGTTGTTTTATTTTCAGTTGCTCAGGCCAAGATAATATAATACAATATAATACAGCTTCTTCACATCTCCTTCCACACCTACCAGGTGAGTTTTATTCACTTCAACCTGACCTCCAAACTCGGATCAAGGTAAGGTGGTTCCTTTAATACTGGACCCGGAGTGCTTTCAGTAATGCAGTATTGGAAGAACATTCAGGTCTTGTGGAAACTCCTCAAAGTAAGAAGTTCTTCTCGCAGTGGTGCCCTCTGGTGGCTTCTAAGGAGCCCAACAGGGTAGCGTACCTGCACTACACTTCCAGTGTGGCCATGTGGGCATCCAAACTGGATGCATGGCTGAGAAACACTGGAAGAATGACTGCAGTTTTGATGTTGTCCCCCCAAGTCTATCCATTATATTTTCTCCATGAAATGGAAAGAAAAATTACTCCATCCCCAATGCATCTCTTGTTATAAAGGCCTTCCAGGACGGGTAAGGCACCATTCACAAGATCAGTCATGACACCAGTCCATCCAGTATTACATTTACGCTGCCTTGCACCTGATGTTTGCTGGGATAAGCTCCAGCTTCTCTGCAATGTTGTTATGTTTAAGACAGTTTATAAAATGGATGTATGGATGAATGTTTTCCTTTCTGCTATGTTTGAAACTGGTTAATTTAGTGTGTTTAAATTAATCTATACTGCGCGTGAATTGTAAAATGTTTTCCTTATTAGAGAGCTGTGATCCAACACTCAGTGGAAAATAAATTGAACTGAATATTGCCTGATGTACGAGTAAAATTAACAACAACCCTAAACCTAACCTAACCCTTTTCTAGCTGAAAGTATCCTCTATCTATTCATGTTTTAAACCAGATACATTTTTTAGGACTAATTTTTGTAAAGGTTGAGTTTTCAGCCACTTTGCCATAGTGGTCTAAGGCAATGAACATTAAACTGCAAGCCTGCAAGTACCATTCACTCCACCAACTCCTACTGAGACCTTAAGAAAGTCAGTGTCACCTTCCTGTGTTGGTAATAAGGAAATAAATACAACTGCCAACAATTTCATACTGATGGTGTAAGTCTCCTGGTATAAATGTACCTGACAAATATACAGTTATTATTACACTGATATGCAAATAAAATTTTGCTGTTGTCAAAAATTTGATGTGTTCTTTATAGATTTGAGAGTGCTGAATGTAAATCTGGCAACAGAATTGCTTGGTTACATCGAGTGTTTGAGAGGTTTATAATGATATTTTGGAGAGATAAATGGAATATATTTTTCTATAATTAATTATTTAGAGTTAAAAATGTAAATTACACATTTTATTGTCTCAAATGTAATTATGTCTTACAAAGAGTAGTATTTTTTTCTTCTTATAATCCTTTGAAGGTGTTTCATGATGGAATGACCAACAGAACATTGATTCACTTCAGTTCCACAATTAATGTTTCTCCATCTGTGATGCCCTGGTGGAACCTCTCTGCAAGGTCATCAGAGAGCGCTTCCATCTTCTTGGGGGATGAAATCCAAATGAGAGTGTAGGAAATGGATTTTTAAAGAAATGTTTCACCCAAGTGCTAAGTAGGAAGAGAGGAACTCCTCAGCACATTCCCCATAGTTTTCCACCTTTATATTTCAAAAAAAATTGTGGTATACACCTCTTTTGTCTTTCAGTAAAAGAAGGTTGTATATGTTTTTTGCTGTCTGCTTACCTGTTATCTGGTCAAGATAATGGAAGGATCAACCCAAACTTGCATTTTTATGTAAACACCATTTTAAAAATTTTCTTTCTTCTAAACAGTAAAAAGGCATCTTTCTAAGCTTCTAAGTGAAATTTTTTGACTATTTTGATAAAACAAGTATGGAATGTTTAGTTAATATATAAAATAAATTTTTTACTTTTAACTTTTACAATTAATTAAAAGCATATGTGTATATATATATATATATATATATATATATATATATATATATATATATATATATATATATATATATATATATATATATATATGTATGAAGCCATAACAGAAATTATTAAACACAAGGAAAAGGATTGAATGTAACTCAAGGGTTAACTGAACATAACTTAAAGCTTAAGCACATGAGGTCTCTGCCTCGTCTTAGAGAAGCTACCAACATCATTTTCCAAGGTTAGAATAAGACAATGAGTAACAAACACCCCTCCAGAAAGTGGGGATAAACTGATGGGAAAGCCCATACACCCCTCCTGTGAAGCGATGCTAAGATCAGTAGGACAATCCGCAAAACACCACTTTTAACAAAGTGGTGTTCAGAATATTGGGAGAACTGACAAGAGTCAGAAATTACTGGTGGTGTTAGTTGATTGGAGGAAGTAATAAAGTTCTGTACATTAAGAGTGGAAATACATGATGTATTAGATGAGATGATGTAATCAGAAAAAAATATAAAGACAGACGAATTGTTTAATTGATTGCTCACTGCATGGTCTAAGACAGGGATCACTAACTCCAGTCCTGGAGGACCACCATGGCTGCAGGTTTTCATTCTAACCCTTTTCTTAATTAGTGACCTGTTTTTGCTGCTAATTAACTTCTTTTCAATTAACTTCATTTGACTTGCTCTTGAAGACTCAGACCCCTTAGCTGATTCTTTTTCCTTAATTAGCAGCCAAACAATAATGGGATACAAAATGAGCCAAAACAACTGGTGTTCATTATACAATATCAGAAAATAAAGAAAGATGAAGGTCTCGGGAATGCTGATCTGCTCAACATTTTAACAGTGGGCTGTTAGAAAAGAGAAAATCAACAATTTCGGAAATGTCTGCTAATGCATCATGAGAGCAGCAGCAAGCCATGGAATTAAAGGACGGGTTTAATTAACAACAAGAATCAGCACCTGATTAAGCAACTGGTTGGGGTGAAATTGGTTGGAGTTTGAAGCCTTGACTTAGTTGGTTTTCTGTTGGCTCCATCAATTCACACTTCATTTCTGTTTGAGTGCCAATTAAGAAAAGAAATGAAGTAATTCAGAGGAACGATGAAGAAATTCAGGGGAACAAATTTCAAAGAAGCAATTCACAAGAAGTTAATTAGCAGCACAAACAGGGCACTCGTTAAAAAAAGGGTTAGCATGAAAATCTACAGCCACAGTGCTCCTTCAGGACCCATGGTCTAAGACATTTGTGCATATTTCTCTGCAAATAAAGAAGTGTTCTGCATTCAAATCTGGGCTCTGTTACTGTCGTCTTGAAGATGGAGAAAGTATTTTTCCACAACACAAGAAGAGTGAAATAAAATACCATTTGAGAGAAAAAAATTTATACTTGATTTTGGGGATGTTGCCAACTCAATTAATGTTGGGCCAATTTTCAAATTAAAATATACTTCAAAAATATGAGTATGAAAAATTCTAAAGTCATAACTTATTTTTTAAAGAAATCAATAATTGCTTTTTCATAACATAGTTTTTCATTAAATCTGATACAGACTTGCTAGTGGAGAAATTCCAGTTTCAAAAATGAATGTATCACCCATAAATCTATAAAGTAATTTTATGCGGGAGGATTTTAGTATAGACCAGTGTAATAAGACAGTTAATTTATTTCATGTTTTTTTTTTTCTGCACAGGAGGATTTTGGCATAGACCAAGAGCGGCATTTAGGGGTGGCAAGTGGGACCCCACTTTTGAGATCCACATGTCCCATTCAAGCAGATTTGTCAAATTATATTCTCCAGTATATATATATTTGAGATGCTTCTAGGAGGAACCCTTTTAAAATCCATCTCCAAGGTCAAATTACGTACATATACATCCTTTGAAAACATTCCAAAGTCTGAATATTAATGCACAAAAACATGTATCGCTAATGATAACTGGCTGACATGACATCAATGTGAGCTATGACTATGACATCCTGCATATCCTGCTAATTTCCGCATGACACCGCATCGAATTTCGCATTGTCATGGTATTGTCATGAATTATGAATTGCATTTTTTTAATAGATTATATTGTTATATTTTGATAAAGTCCACATGTTATCTTGCAAAAATTTAGCTGAATACTGTAATGAGAAAATCTGGTGTATGTTAACATTATACAGTACATTACAAGTTTATAAAGTACACACATACCAGTAACAGTGTTTGACGTAACCGGCCCCCACACGGGGTTGGTCAGCCCTAAGCCCCGCAAACCCATAAGGCTGCCACTGGATGTAAACCAGTATCATTTGAGCTTTATTTTCAGCAGAAAATTGGGTTTAGAGTATTGCCATGTTTTCTTTTAGCAGAGAGCATTATGAAATATTTTAATATTTTTCTTGGACAGAAATGAAAAGAAGTTATGAAATGGTCTGAGTTTTTCTTTCAATATTCTTTTTTATCGCATCTATTTATTGTCTTTTTACTTTTAAGTAATGCACTAAGACAGAATAAAAAATGATCACACTCAGGTAATTCAGCATTTCCTCCAAAATGCTCATACATATTGCATTTCACCTCTCAGGATGATTATTCAACATGACCAAGTGCTGCGGCAGCTTCCTCTATTAAATATCTGTGTGTTAAAATTCCACATAATGAGTTCAAGAATTTTTTCTGTGTTGTGATGTAATGAAGCTTCATTGACTTGCATAAATGATTTAGTACATGTTGTCACGGTATACGTGCAAGAGCCAAATCTTTTAAGTTAATGAATGGCAAATTTACCTCGATGTGCCTAGTTTTGAAGTTGAATGTAACTTAGCTTAACATACAGTAGATAATGGAAGCTTCAGTTTAATGCTCTATAAGTTACAGTTAATGGAATGTTTTTAACGTTAGGGGAACACTGTTGTCACACAGAACTAAGATTGAAGTTAGGTAGCTAGAAAGAAACATGAACTTTTGGACAGATTGTCATTAAGAGCGTAGAGTTTTCTGACCTTTACGTTATGTTTTGTAAGTGCATGTGGTGAATAATATAACATGTAGAAATATTAAGAGATGTAACCTAACCTAGATACTTAATCCTCAAGCAGATGTATTATTAACTTTTTTCCTAATTTTCTGAGTGAACTGTTTGCTTTGAATTTCACTGAAATCTTTAAAATGAAGACACTTGGAAAAACTGTGTAGTTTTTATGCATGGCGAGTCATGCTAGTGCTAGAATGCCTTTCTATTATCTGCATTAGAACTATTTTGAACTATTTGGAATCCTTGAAAAACGCAGTTACAATAAGTTAAAATCATTTTAATTAGATTAAACTGATGTATTTTTGAGTTACTTAAATATAATTAAAACTCCAGGTTGTGTTATAAAACACATTTTTATTTGACATGCCTTTAACACATTACCTTCAAGCAAGAATTTCCCTGGCCTTTTAACACATGGCGTAAACTTGAACTTAAACTTGAGTAACTAAACGACAGCGAGCACTGCAAATGTCGCTTACCTTTGTTGTCTTAGACTGCAAGGATCAGAAATCAAAATCTGCAGGAAAGCAGGGCTCATTTATTCAAATCCACATCCTTAGGGAGGTTGAATCCTCCATTAGAAATGCAATTAAAAGTCTTAATTAAGAGTGAAACAGCGTAAAATGAAAATTATACCTTTTACTCCCTGACGACATAGACTAAGATTTATGCTGTTGAGTATTATAAGTTGTACAGTGTTAATTATATAAATAAGTACTGACCCTTGAGGGGAGCAGACAGCATAAAATGAAAATTACACCATTTACTTCTTGAAGACATACACTAAGATTCATGTGTAAGAGTGTCATACGCTTTAATTATATAAATAAATACACCACCTTGAGCAGAACTTGTAAGTCTGAATACTTTGAGTCAAAGGATAGTGTTTGAAAACTGAACTTTTAGGATGCTTTATTGAGTAAACCCTTACATTTTAATTCAGTTCATTGTACATTTTTAGATCTTAGAGTCCAATGAAAATTACTTGCTGCTTGGTTCAATGCAAATACAGTATTGGTCAGAATGAAATATAATATTCTCAGTCCACCTTAAATAAATTTACAGCCATGAGAGCCTATCCTAGCAGCTCTAAGGTGCAAGGCAGGAAGCAGGCCTAGAGAAGCTGCCAGTTCAGTACAGGGCTCACATACACACACACACACACACACACACTCTCTCTCTCTCTTGCATTCTGCTAACCAAACAGACACTAGGTGGAGTGGTGGCTCTGAGGCTAGGGATCTGCACTGGCAATCGGAAGGTTGCAGGTTCGAATCCCGTAAATGCCAATAGGGACTCTGCTCTGTTGGGCCCTTGTGTAAGGCCCTTAACACTGCAATTGCTGAGCACTTTGACTAGTGAGAAAAGCGCTATATACTGCAAATGCAAAGAATTATTATTATATTATTACACTCCATTTGGTAATTGAAGGGAAAACCTGAGGATGTGGAGGAAAACCCAGTCGAGTACAGTGAGAGCATGTAAACTCCACACAGATAATAACCAGCCTCTAAATTCAAACCCCGGATCCCATGAAGTGGTGGTAGCACAATGATAAAGCAAATTACTGCATAAATCAGTCATACTAAAAATCTAATAAGCATCAATAAACATATGTGTAAAATTCAGTGAATATACGCCTGATAAAAATATGCAACATTTACACCACCGTTGTGCCGCTGTCTTCAAGGTGCTTCACATTACTGATCAGACTTTTTCTTTGCTTACTCCTGTGTGCTAACCCAGAATTAGACATTAAACTCGACGGATCAGCCATTATTCGTAACTGAGTATTGTATGTCATTCTCTCCATTGAAATATGCGTGATACAGCATACATTTTTAAAGATGAGTAGAGGAAATTATGTCATCAGGATCAGGACCGGAAGTGACATCATCGGGGCTCGGAACTGGAAGTAATGTTATCGAAACCTGTAAGAATTTCCTGTAGTTGGTCTGCAGAAGAAAGAGAGAGAGGGGTCAGTGCATTCTGCCACCCCCTGGTCTGGCATAGAATTACCCTAATTTCAAGCCCTTTAGCTGCCTCCCATGCGCACGTGTGTGACAGTATGTTTACTTCATTATGTATGACCTCTTTTGTGAGGTACTTTGATAAAAACATCTGCTAAGCAAATAAATGTAAATATAAATGTTAGTAAATAAATGTTATTATGCACTTTAACAAATAAAGGTATCAGAGTGGTTCTTCAGAGTGATGGCATAGGGGCACCATTTTTGGTTCCCCAAAGACCCATCCATGTGAAGGTTCCAGAAAGCATCTTTATTTATTTTGATCTATAACTGGCACTATATTGTAAATAACCATGACAAGATGGTAACAGATTTGCGAAATACCAGTGGCTCGTGATATTAAAAGGACTTTCATGGCATACAAAACACAGGCTTAGTTCAGGTTGTTCTAATCTGTTAGCGTCCACTTTAAAAAATAAAGGAGCATTTCTTCGGCATGATGCCATAGGTGAACCATTTGTGGTTCCCCAAATACCCATCTATGTGAAGATTCCAAAAAGAACTTTTATTTCTTTTGATCCGTAACAGGCTCCATATATTAAATAACCATAAATAGAAGGTAACAGATTTGTGTTTACCGAAGGGTCATGATTTAAAAGGACTCTCATGGCATACAATAACTTAAGCTAAGCCCAGGTTTATAATCTGTTAGTGTCCTGCTGCGTAGCCTACCATAAATGAAAGATTTCAGTTTGTTTTTCTACATATTAGGAAGTTTTCCAGAGCACAAAGAACCAACTTCCTATGTGAAAAACCCATCCCAGAATGAAATGATTCTTTGTCAAGTAATAGCTCTATGAGTAACCACACAACCCAGTAAGGAGCCATAAAATGTCATTAAAGAACAAGAATTTTTTTTAAGAGCGTGGAATGAATATATAAAAAGAGTTCATCTTGTCACTGGTCATGTCACAGACTTGCCACATGTAGAGAAATAACCCCTTTATTTCAAATTTGGTTTGGATTTGTCCTTGCTACAACAACAGCAATTTATTTCTTGTATAGCTTAAACTCACACAAGGAATATCTCAATGGACGTTAACAAACTCTGTTTTTCGACAGCCCCCCCAGCCTTGATTCCCTAAGAGTACAAGTTAAAACTTCCAAAAAACCTTATAGTGAAAAAAAATGGAAGAAATCTTGGGAAAGGCAATTCAGTGAGAAACCCCTTTCCAGGTAGGTTGGGCGTGCAATGGGTGTCAAAAATATGGTAAATACAACACACAGAGACAGCCAGTCTATTATGGCCATCTCAGAAATTCAACACAATAGTACAAACTACATTGTTCTTGCACAGCACTCCTCATCAAGTGCAGAGGCAGAATGCAAAAATAGATTATACCACTCACTAAATACAGAACTATCACATGCATAGATACAGATCTGTTTAACTATATCAAAACCAAAGTAGAAATGAATTAACATAAATGAAAAACCACAGTATCTGTCCATCAGCTAATTGTAGAGCCACAGACAGATTGTAGAGCCAGACACAGTCCGAGTCTAGGGGCCTCATGTATGAACAGTGCGTACGCACAAAAATGTTGCGTAAGTCTGTTTCCACACTCAAATCGTGATGTATAACACCTAAACTTTGCGTAAATCCACACACATTTTCACAGTAGCTAAATGCTTGGCGTACGCAGGTTCTCTGCTCGGTTATGCAAACTGGCGGCACCCAGCGTCAAAGCAGTGCTTTTGTTCCAGTGTGGTTTCCCTTTCTTTTTTAGGTTCATATCCCTGATGTGGCTTTATCATATACACTGAAATTAACCGCATATTGTTTATTAGTTTAATGCATCTGATTGTAATTAACCTGTAACAGTATAATGGTCCACAGAATGGTCAAACTAATCTAAATACCATAGCTGCTTTAGCGTTGTTACTCTCACTGCACTTTCTTCTTCTTCATTCAGCTGCTCCTGTTAGGGGTTGCCACAGTGGTTCATCTTTTTCCATATTACTCTCACTGCAGCACTCGGAGTATTTATATCACTGTATCTGAGTAGGGAATCACAGCTCTACAGCAGCTGATTGGAAAGAGAATTATCAGAATACAGCATCAAGCACATGCTGCCTCAGCAATGCTGCCTATTTGGACTGCTCTCATCCGGCAAACACTTCAGGGCCTTTCCTCGTGGCTCAGGAACAGTTTCATCCCAAGAACTGTAAACGATGCCTGTACTCATGCACCGCACGCCCGCCCTGCTGGCCGCTGCCGAAAGTTGATTCTACATTAAAATAAAATAAAAATTAAAAGAGGAATAACCTTGGAGGTCAATCATCACCCCAAAAGTGGACAGTAGACGTCACATAGTATATGTGTACGAAATTTCATGTCAATAGGTCAAACGGTTTGCAAGCAACAGGTGATTTAAAATCCTGGCCAGACCAACTTCCAACCACGGTAGCATATTATATATGAGGATTAAACTGCGTACATTTCTATAAAAACTGAAAAAAAACTGAGGTGTTCTAAAACTTTTAACCTGTAGTAATATATTGGTAATATATAATATATAATTTGTCACATATGCGCGTCTGTGGATCACCATATGAGCTCATCTGAAGCAGGTTCTACCATGTTGACAAGGGGCAATCACGTTACCCATCTCCTCTTATGATCTCCTTCCGGGTGTACTTCTGGGTGTGGCAGCAGTCTAGCTGAGGAAGACTCAGCCATTCCCCTTGCACCCCCTGGTGGTGTCCACGGGCCTTGGCAGTGCTGAACTTCCATTCTCAAACCCTGTGGCACTGTAGAAATTCAGGGGGGCTGCCCTCTGTCGTCCTGGGGAAGGTATTTCCCTGTGCAAGCTCCTTCCCCTGGTCCTTCCCTTATGAAGGCATTCCATCTGGTTAAGAGTCCCAGCTGTCCATCACAATATATAGTTAAATTTTAGTACCCTTTCTATTGGGCCCAATGTAAAAGGTGCACAGCAGAATAATTTAAGTTTGACATTGCTCATCACTCAGTTTTCTTTTCCTTTGACAGCCAAGTGGACTAACCCCTCCCTGGTAGATCACCTTGTGCTCACCTCAGTCTCTTTGATTCCACCTGTTTGGTGTCTGATGAAATAAAAACCAGCTCATCTTTCAAGATTGCATTAGTTGTTAAATGGTTGAGGATGAAAACACATCGTTCTGGCCATAACCTCAAAGTTTTCTCTGGGTGCTTGTTCTCCATCAATTAAAGAGGGGTTTCACTTGATGCTCCAACCCTTTCTCTCTGAATGTACTAATACCGGTGGTATGGAACCAGAGTGGAGCAGCAAGAATTGTTGGGGTACCAACCTGGTAGCCCCGTTTAAATACAGTGAAAGAAAAAAGGAAAGTGTGGCCAAAGACACAACAAAAATAGATGCTGATCAAAATCAGCCCACACAGTGATCTCTGAGCTTGTCTTGTGATCTTGTATCTCACGTGGAAGATCATAACAATAATAATACATTTTATTTATATAGCACCTTGTTATCAAATCCTGGTCGTGAGTGGCTGAAAGAGGGCCTTCTTTGGGTGTCTTCTAGCAGATATGGGAGAAAGAGAAAATACCATTAGTGACAGCGCCCCCTCTCGCCTTGGAGTGGAACTACTTACTTTAGTCAAACCCGCAAGGTGATCCCCAGTCACATATGCGTGGCAATACTGTATACACACAAACATTCACACACATATATATAATAATCCTACTAACTGCTAATAATACACCTTGCAGGGTAAGATCAATGAACCACAATATTAACATGAGTGGCAATCGGTTTGTATTTACATTTGCTGATTTACTTACTTTAATTTTTTTAGAAGTGAATAGAGCTCAGTTTATTTTTTGAATATTCCTTTTATTTCTGGAGAAAGGCAAATGAGACACATTAAAACAAAAAACTCATTTAATTGTCTAGAGCATATTTAACATTATGCTATAAATATTTGATTTCTTCTCAGAATTCTTAAGATGCTCTCCCTGATCTCTTTTGTCCTCAAACAATATATCATGGGGTTCATCAGAGGAGGAAACATATTCTGAATGAGCGCCGCCATGATCCTCAAGTCTGCAGAAGTTCCAGGAATTCGGTAGGAGATGTAGATGCTGGCAGCAGTCAAGAAGAAAACTGAAATAACAACAATGTGTGTGATGCAGGTGGAGAAAGTCTTCACACATTCCTCGGACCTGGCGATCTTCAGTACAGACCTAACAATTCTGACGTATGAATATAGGATATATAAGAGCGGGAAGAATAGTGAGCACAGAGATATGGATAAGGCAACATAGTTATTGACAACAGTTTCAGCACAAGCAAGTCGGATTACAGAGACGTGGTCACAGAAACAATGGATGACTTTATTGGGTCCACAGAAAGGCAGCCGGAGAGCTAAGATTAGGGGAATCGTTGGGCCAAGAAACCCACCTATCCAGCAGCAAACTATTAGCTTACATGCACCAAGATTTGTCATAATGTTGCAGTAGTGCAATGGGTGACAGATAGCAAGATATCTGTCGTACGCCATGAGACCTAGAAGAAACGACTCCGCTGTGACCAAGCCATGGTGGAATAAGAGCTGTGCAAAGCATGCAGCAAAGGAGATACTCCGATTGTCAATCATGAAGATTGCTATCATTTTGGGAATAGTGATGGAGGCAACGATTAGGTCTAAAAAAGCTAAGCTGCAAATGAGTATGTACATAGGCATCCGGAGGCTTTTGTCCTTTGCAAATATTAGTATGATCAGAAGATTTCCCAGAAGAATAAGCAAGTAAATTGTGAGGAAGACTCCTGATAGAATAATTTTACTCTCCTGGTTTTCGAGACCAGGAAAGCCAACAAGGATGAATTCTGTGGACAGATGAAAGGTTTTGGTTTGTGCTTGACATGACAGCAAGTAAACAACTGTACCTGTGGAGTGAAAAGAAAAAGAGCAGTAAAAAAATCAAAAGTAAATCTCCATTTGAGGCTCAAAACTTAATCATTTTTCTTTATCAGTGGTGTTGTTTAACACATGATCACTTTATTACCCCTTATGCTTCTCAAAATAATTATATGGTATATATTAAGTTGCATTTTATGAAAATAAATGGGAAAGAATACATAAATATGTCGTCATAGTCTTCTTCACACCCCTATGAGGACTGAGGCAGGAATTCAAAAGAAAGAATAGGATGAGGAGAAGAGGAACTCCACATACCTCAAAATATGTTATGTTTATTTTTCAGGAGAGGTCTAACAGAAGGACATACCCAAAACACAACTAGAAGATCCATGGAGTTTGCCCACCCTAAGAAGGTTAGGTTTAGGGAGTTGGGTTCTGAGCCTTGAGATCATTTGGCCAAAGGCATAATGGAATAGAGAAGGCCAGTTTTGCATCCTGCTGCTACAATGGAGGAGCTCTGCCTAATATTGGTCAAGGCGTAAAATAGATACTACTCTATGGGACCTTAGTGTGAACAAGAGAGGAGGAGAAGGAAGGAGCCAGAATTAAAATAAAAATGGGATTTGATTTGAAGTGAAGAGATCTCACCTCAGGTTGGGGTTTATTGCCATGTATACATAGTTTGATAAAATTCTTACTTACACGTCTTCTCAAAATAGTGGTAGTGATACAAAAACAACAGACATACATACACATGCAAAAAATTACACAACATATTGTAAGGACAGGTGACCTGACTGAGACATGTTGAGTTTCCTAACGTGGAAGGGAGACCACTCTATCGTTTGTTATAGAAGAAAGTGGAGGTCTATCTGGCTTAGGTCAGGAGGCAGGCAACAGGTGCCCTTGCAGAAGTGGGTTCTCTGGAATAGACTGAAGATCTTTACCCAGCTAGGAGGCCAGTATAATAGAGAAACAGGGCTGCTTTACAGCACTACAGTTCCAGCATGTCTTGCGAATGTCTATATGAATCTAAAGGATGCTGCCATCTAACATGTCTTGGGAGCAGATATTTCTGGCTGATTGACTCTTCCTGCCTCTCTATTATACTGGCCTCCCAGCATTGTATGGATCTTCAATCCATCCTAACTTAGACCCAAAAGAACCCACTTCCACAAGGGCATCTAACTCCCTGCCTCCAGGCCATGGTAGGGGATCCTTGCCTTTCTGCTTGTATCTTTAATGGTCTTGCCTCCCGTCCAGGTATGAAATCTTGACCCATCCCAGCCGATACCCCATACACACCATTTAATGCAATATATATTATGACAGGAAGGGTGACAGTTTTATGTTCGGAGAGTTTGGAGATCTGCACACAGCTCCTTCTTGTCCTTTGTGGACCCTTTTTTCCAAAAAGAAATTCACTTTGCAGTGAAATTTTAGAATGATTTGTATTTAATTAGTTGGCTATTGCCCAAAGTTTTGGCCCCCATTTTCAAATAAGTCTTTAAAAGTATCCATTTCTGATGTGAAAAAGGTCCTCCTCATCTGAGGCTTTTGTTTTACAAGTTATTTTATATCCCATCCACCTTATTGAAAAGCACTTCTGACGATACCAATGTAGAATTTTAATGAATGAGGCTAAACATAGCTCATTCTTCTGAAGAATTATAAGAATGTTTTTGTACGTTAGTAAATTACCCTGGTAATTACCCTGTCATCTTGTTCTATGTCTTAAGTAAAACTAGGGGGCTCTACCCCCTGCTCGCTTCTCTCGCCAACCCCCTACTCGCTAGTCATTTCCTGGATCTGCCGCTTGAGATGAATCATGCTGTGCTTTTGGATAAACATGAATATCAACTCTCTCTTTGATATCTCCATCTTTTGAAACTATTATCGCTGACAATTCGTCACATGTTGGTTTATTATATATGCAACTGTGCTCTTTCAGATTCACATAGAAATCTAAGAAAACTTCTTTGTCTGTGTTTTTCAGATAAATTTCGTGTAAAGTGCAATACTTTTTGATGTATGGATTTGTATCCATTATTGGCTGTATAATTTCTAATACATCCGATCGTTTAACTATTTCGATTCTATATTGCATCGCTTCTCTGTGATCATATATATAAACCTGACCGAATTGTGGTTTCTTTGAAATAAAACTTGTAGTAACTTTTAATTGTTGCAGGACCACAGGTTCTCATAGCGTATGGTCCTTATCGTGAAAATCTATGTTTTGAGAATTGAATGATGAGAACATGAACAGATTATTGTAGATGCAGATATTTTGCCTGTAGTGTTTGTGGATTTCACTTTCAGCAAGTAACAAATCTTTTATTTCTTGCAGATACGCCTCTTCATTGGGAAGAACCACTACTTTTCCCTGATAGCAACACGAATTAGACGATCTACAAGTCTCCGACTTAAACTTTAAAGCCAAACAATATCTACATACTTCTGTCATATCACCTATGTCCATATATTCGATCTCTTTTCGATGTTCCATTATTTCACCTAGTAATAATTTCCGTTTGTTTGTGCTAATGAGATCTTTACTCTCAGTTTTTTGAGACTTTCGAATTTTAGTACATTCATAATCTCTAACCTGCTCTCCATGTGTATTGCGCCAACGTTTTTGGACTTCTTTACGCAGTGGCGTAGCTGGGGGGGTTTAGGGGGGACATCTGTCCCTGGGCGCAGCATCCAGAAAGTGCCATTTTAAAATTTTCTTTCCCTTCCCCATTGCATTTTGGCAAACAGGAGGGGGCGCAAAATCTTCTGTTGTCCCAGGGCGCTGAAAACCCTGGCTACGCCTCTGTCTTTACGATGTTCTACTTTGTCTTCTACTCTTTGTTTTTTATTTCCGACCCTGACTGGACCTGATAGGTTTTCAATTCCACTTGGGCTGGGCTGATTATAAAACTTTCCTTATTTTCCAAATTTGCACTTAGATTATTATTTATTCTTTTTTGAATTATTTTCTCTCCAATGTTTTTTTTTCTTTTTGACGTGCTGCCCTTTCTTCTTCGCTTAGCTGTTAGACGTTTTTTCTAGAACGTATAAAATTACTGTCCAGAAAAGGACTACATTGAAGGAAACAAATAGATTGTATGTCTTGTATTAAAATGAGGAAAACGTAAACATTTATAAGAACTGAGAGCACAGGAACTGTGTCTGACAATAGCATTCACATGAACGAGAGGTGAGTGGACCTTCAGCATGGTTAAATCTCCTGGCACAAAGTCTCGTCTCGCGGGACTTGAAATTATCTCTCTGAAAAAGTCTTGTCTCGTCCCTAGATTTTTTTATATAATAATATGTGATTGCAAAAGAATGCGGGTTGGAAAATGGATGGATGGATGGATATTGTGATATTATATACAGGGGATTCAGGAAGTATTCAGACTCCTTCACTTATCTACACACTTTATTGTGATGTAGATTTATTTTAAAATGAAAAAAATTGCCATTTAAACCCATCAATCTAGAGTCAGCAAACCATAATAAGAAAATGAAAGCATGTTTTCAGAAAGTTTTGAAAACGTATTAAATCAAAAACTGAAATCTCTCATTCCTAGATGTATTCAGACCCTTTAGTGTGGCACTCCAAATTGTGCTCAGGTGTGCCCTCTTTGCTTTAATTCTCCTTGAGATGTGTCCAGAACTTTGCTGGAGTCCACCTGTGGAAAACTGAATTGAGTGGACATCATTTACAAAGGCAAACACCTGTGTTAAAAAGGTCTTATAATTTACATGTCTGGAGGAACAATCAAGCCATGAAGTCCAAGGAAATCTCTGCAGACCTCTGTGCTCAAACGGTGGTCAGGCATACATTAGGTCAAGGGGATAAAATCACTTCTAAAGCTTTGAGTGTTGGTCTCATTAATTATTGAATGAAAGTTATTTGGAACCAACAGGACTTTTCCTAGAGCTGGCAGTCTGGGCAAGACGAAACCTGGTCAGGGAGGTGGCCAAGAACCCAATGGTCACTTTGACAGAGCTTTCAGAAGTCCTCAGCTGACATGGGAGAACCTTTTGGATCATCCCTGCAGCACACAACCAGTTGTTTATGGTAGAGTGGCTACACGGAAGCCACTCATAAGTAAAAGGCATACGACCTCATGTTTGGAGTTTGCATAATGGCATTTAAAGAACTTTAAGAGTATATGCACACATCCTCAACCTTAGGCAACAGCTTCCTTTTGACCTATAGTATACATCCAAGACAACACTAGAGTGGCTCTGTGAAAAGTCTATGAATGTCCTTCCCCTCCCATCTCACAACCAAGAGAAGGAGCTGAAGTCAGTCACAAAATTCTCAGAGCTTAAGTGAGTGTGTTAAACCCGGTGTAAATTTTGGCTACTTATGAAAGTTAGCGCTTTTTTATTATTCAGTTTTATTCTGTCAGTGACGTTCACAAGGTACAACAAACTTGCCTCTCCCTCCCTGAATTGATGGCATTTATCTCCATTGTTTTGACAAGAGCAGTGATGACCACAGTTGGTGCTGTGGTTGATGCCTGCTCAGAACTATTTGTTGTACTGGCAATCAAAGGCACAACCGTTACAATAGACAGTCTTCTTCACAGTGCTTTCTCTGCCAGATCTACACACTAGCGTGCCGAATTGCTCACGTACTGACGTGACTTTAACTGCAGGGAGAAGTCCCATTTTATTTTATGGTACCAAGCAGAGTTGTGTTGCAGTACAGCAGTCTATTAGCTAGCAAAAGCACTGTGAAGAAGCTGCCTGTTGTTACGATTCTGCCTTTGTCCAGAAATGGCTACATAAGCTTTATGACCACATACTCAGAAAGTCTTTGCAATGGGTTGTAACTCAAAACACAGTTCTCAACAAAATGTTGCCAAATGTCCGATACTGCAGCAAGCCTGTTGTTTTTCACACATTCTGCATGGGTGTCTTTGTTGTCAACGTGTGAATGCCGCATGATGGTCTGATAGCAGTCACAGGACATCATATCTTTGATTGCTGGTACAACAAATAGTTCTGAGCAGGCATCAACCACAGCACCCACTGTGGTCATCACTGCTCTTGTGAAAAGAATGGAGGTAAATACCATCAACTCAGAGAGGGAGAGGCAAGTTTGTTGTACCACATGAACGTCACTGACAGAATAAAACTTTTACAAGTAGACAACATTTACACCGGATTTAACAGACTCAAATCAAATGTATGTGTTTATTATATTATAGTAATAATAATAGCAGCTCACTACTTAACTCTTTCAGGGTGGATGTCGACTTTTGTCGAAATTCAGGGGTAGAGGATGGTAGTCAGCCATAAACGGCGACAAAACTTGCGATTACATTTTAGTCTGACTCTCTCTTTGCTAGATGGGAAGTTATCTTTATTGATTTGACCTCAATTCCCCGCACATGCATGAGTAGCAAAGAGCAAAGAACCTCCAAAATGGCATCAACATCTGGCGAGAGACCAAAGTGAATGTGCAAAGCAAAATACATTGTGGACATTGATTTCCATATAGTTGGTGAATCAAGACTGTGACTGTTCGGACTCCAATTTTAATGCAAGTGAACTGGAGATGAAGATCGAAAACGAAAGTGAGGTACCAGTATCAGCTGATCAATCCCCAGCTGATTGTGGTGCTGAACACATTTGTGTAGCTGATGCACCTACAGCAGTGTTTGCCTGGGAAGACCGCCACTTATGACAACAAGAGGTGCAAACCAGATTGTGTTGCAGTGCAACTGCCATCGCAGCGTATAGACAGCCAGGCAGCTAGCCCACCACGCATTCCTGCTGCCAGAAATGGCTAATAGGCGCCGCCAGCAGCCACAGCATGCAGCAACATACGTTTTATATTGATTTATGTATGAAACCATTTCTTTGTGTGCATTTCTGAAATCTGAGATTTTTGGAAAAAAATATTCACCCCTTAAAGAGTTAAAATGTGGAGCGCCCAGACTCAAACCCATAACCTTTGGGTTATAAGGCAGCAGTTCTTACCTCTACACCATCCAAGAATACAGATCAACTTCCTGTCGATTGACATCTGAGCTCGGGTTTTTAACTCATTGACAGCAACTTGTAAATTGAATGATTTTTTTTCTTTGGTTATATTCTTGAATAAAAGCGCACATATTTATTTAATATTTGGACTAAAGTCTTCACACATTATACACTTCACCTCATTATTAGTATAACATGAAAAATGTTTCTGCTTTAGTTATGTGGTCTTTCTTGCCTCCTATTTCCTGTCATCCTACACTTACACAGATCGTTGTAGACATGGAACACACATGAAATGCATGTGTTCCAAATAACGATATATTATTTACACTATACAACTCCAGGCACCTCACACCCAGATAAACACAGTTGAGCTCTGAGAATTTTGATAATGACTTCAGCTCCATTGGGGTGTTTGGTTTAGGAGGCTGCTTGCTGCTTGTGCTGATTGACATATTTGCAAAACAAAAGACGCTGATGCAGAGGTGTACGAGGATTACAAGGATTATGAGTTTTTGCGTAGGCTTCAGGGATTCTAGTGTTTAAAAAAAATAAGAAAAGTATAGGCAGGTGCTATATGCAATAATTACAGTGACTCCAAAGCAAAAAGGAGTGTGAACATCCATCAAAAAGATAAATAAAAACCTTATCTTCCTCCTTCGTCTTCCACAGCCAGTTCACAAAGGACAAACAGAAAAATAATCCACAACAGAAAAGTGAAAAATTATGCACAGACAATAATGAAGAAATGAACCACGGAATACTTCCGCCAAGAAAAATGTAAACAAGTTGGAAGTAAACTGTCCTTACTTATAGATGTAAACTCAAGTACTCTACTCTCTGGTCCACCAGCTCAGCAGTAGAGAAGTATCTACAAGTCCAAAGATGACCCCTGGTGGTCTGGACTTTAGTTTTATACAGCCAGCCCGGTGTCCTATCCAATCCTTACTCACGTCTTCCCCCTAATAGCAAACAACTTTGGGTCACGCACCTTATGTGCTCTTCTGATCAGGTGCAGTGTCACTATATCAGGCCACCACTTTTCTATAATCACAACGGCGCCGTGCTGGCTGTTACCATTGAACTTTCACCTACTTTCACGCCATCCATTCTTTCTCTATGCATGTATTCTCTCTGCCGGCATCCTCCTAAACTCGCCGCTCTGATCTTTTCTTCCTGGGCTCATACTTTGGCTTCAATTTGAAAGTGCGCTTGGGGATGATGTAGCAGCATCAGACACTCGCCTCAGCGTAGTGCCAATTAAAGCCCAGAGAAGCCCTCTGCCTTGCAGGCCTTCAAATCATTGGGGCGACTCGTTAGGGGACACCAAATGCAGAAGCGACTTTGCCCTACCACCAGCTAGCGTGCTGAAACAACAGGTTAAGTAACTTTTACCTCTATAGCTATTTATCTGAACGTCACAAGCTATTAATAGCTATACTAAATGCTACTTTTAAAGTGTCTGCGGATGCAGCTTATCACAATGACATATGATAATGATGAAAGAGAGGATGCACAAGCAAGATAAAATGATTAATCTCAGCCATATAGAAAAGTGCTGTGAAATCATAACAAGTGGTTTAGTGTTCAGGGATTATGTTAAAAATTAAAACTTTCTGTACAGATACTTCTCTTAATAGGTTCAGCTCAAAAGGTTATGAACATCCCCTGCACATTGCAACGGACAGTCAATTCTTCATAATGTCCAGTTGCAATTTAATTAAGGGAGATTAGCCCTATTTTTATTTACCAATCCATTTATCCTGAAAATTAATCTTTGCATTTTTTGGTACAAAAAACAGAGAAATTTCAAATAGAAAGCAGATTTAATATTGTCAGTATAAAGCTACAAGAACCTTTTCTTCCTTGCCTTATTAATGAGCTTAATTCTTTTCCAAAATTCAAAGGATACAATTAAATACATTCTGTTTATATGTTTTTGTTACAGTTAATTTAATGATAAAGAAGAAAATAATGATTAAGGGTGTAACCCATTTAAATTCTTTCAACAAAAGACTTTATTTCCATTTATCCTGCACTCAAAACAATGCAAATTGTGAAATGCGGCTTACCTTTGCAACTCAGGATGAAAATGAAGATCAGCACTACAGTGAAGCAGCTTGTGTTTGCTTTAATAACCAGTCCAATGGGAGGAAAGCCCCTTCATTAGAGAGTCAATTACCACCTGTAAACTAAAGAGCTTGGTGAAGGGAGGAGTCTAGACCATAATAAACACATTTAGTCTCATCATATCCATCTGTCACTGTTACTGGCTGCCATTCTTGGACGTGACCTAAACTACCATGGCCAGTAAAGCCGTTTATTCAGCTTTTATGTCACAATCCACAAATAATATTAGAACTGTTTGTTTTTATTAATTTTTCTTGTATGTAGTTGTCACATGCCACAGTCATAAAGTGATAAGGGCTGCCGTCTCACAGCATCAGAGGCCTGGGTTCAATTCCTAACATGTCATGGTTGAAAGATTCCCTTGAGCCTTTTTGTTCACTTACTGTGGTTTCTTATAAACTTGTATTTTGGACAAATTAAATAAACTAATAAATAAACATACAGATAAATAAATGTATTGTGAAACGTGACTTAAAATAAATTATTAAAAACACAAATAATACAGAAGCACACATAACTAAATTATCATGACATATGCTTTGTTGCTTATTTGTGCATATACTTATTGAATTATTTCTTCATTTTTTCATTTCAGGGACACCATATGCAACATGAAATTAAAACTGTCATTTTTATCTGTCAAAGCTGAGAGGGTGGTCTCTAGCAGGTACTGTGTTTTAATTGTTACTGTGCATGGCTCCTGGTGTTATCCTTTTTAGAACATTACAAAGATTTAGATGAGAACAGGCCACAACAAAGCTCACCAGGCCTATCCGCTTGATTCTTCCAAAATAACATCGAGTTGAGTGTTGAAAGTCTCCAAATGCCTAGTGTCTACCACACTACTTGGTGGTTTCATTCATGTGTCTGTGGTTCTCTGTGTGAAGAAAAACTTCCTAATGTTTGTGTGAAATTCCAACTGTGTTCCTGTGTTCTTGATGAACTCATTTTAAAGTCACCGTCTCGATCCACTAGACTAATTCACTTCATAATTTTAAACACTTCAGTCATGTCTCCTCTTAATCTTCTTTTGCTTAAACTGTAAAGGCTCAGCTCTTTTAATCTTCCTTATAACTTATCGTCTGTAGCCCTGTAATCAGCCTCGTCTCACCTCTCTGGACTTTTTCTTGAGCTGCTATGTCCTTTTTGTAGAATGAAGTCCAAAACTGCACACAGCTCTTTAAATAAATAAATAAATACATACATAAAGAAATAATTAAATAAAGTAATATATATATACATACACACACACTGGAATGACTAAAGAGGAAGAAAAATTTAAATAGAAAGAAAACTTCTGACTTTGCAGTCCCAGTCCCATTGAGGTTCTATACAGGTGGATTGCTGTTGGTATGATGGACTCCCATTCATGCTTCTTCACACAATTCTACTGAATAATTTGCTGGTTGAAAGTCTTCAGTGTTAGTATGTCAGAGAGAGGATGTGCAGAATTGTTTATAATGGCACACAGTTTTGTCTTTATTCTCTCATTTGCTACGACCTCCGGGGGGTCCAGAATGCGTCCCATAGCGGAGCCTGCCCTTTTAACACTAGAATTACCAGAGCCTACGAAAAAACTCGTAAATCCGTCCCACCTTAAATCGCGTCTTAAAGCCGTTTGCACATCTCCGCCAGAGTCTTTTGTCATCTAAATGTGCTGATAAACAAAAGCTACTAGCAGCCAGCTATTCCATCCCCCCACCGACTTAGAATGAACTCCTAGCTCATGCCTTGCCTTGATTTGATTATTTGGGATTGAAGTGGAGTTTTACAGTGGAAATAATTCGAGCGTTATTTGGAATACACGCATTTCATGTGTGTTCCGTTTCTACAGTATAGTAGTAATCTGTGCAAACACATTTTTAAAACAGAAACGTTTTTCATATTCTAATAGTAAATGACAAAATGTAGGCATAAACTATATAATGTATGAAGCCTGAAGTCCATATATCAAAGAAACACTTTCACAAAAGGTACAAATAAGAGAACACGTGCGCTTTTCTTCAAAAGTATAACTGCACAAAAAAAAAAGCCGCGTTAGCATGCCACATTGACACTTTTACTACAACTGCTGTGGTGGCGTAATGGTATCAGCTCCTGACTGGGGATCAGAGGGTGGCGAGTTCGATCCCGCACGGCTCCACTTCGAGAAATGAACTGCTCTTATTCTTACATTTTTAGAATAACAACATAAATTTCATTTCAGCACTGAATGCCACCTCCAATACAGCAGTGCAATAGATGACATCTTGTGCAATAGTGTTCATGTGCAATTAAGGTCTTATGTTGAATGTTTGTGTTCTACCTTATTTCTTCTTATCCTTTCTTATCCTTTTTTTAATTATATTTTAATTATATTTTGACACAGCAGGGACTGCACCTAATTTCGTTGTATTTGTTACAGTGACAATAAAGATTATTCTGAATTCTGATTCTGAGATGAGGATCTGAGTGAGTGAGATGCAGTGTAAGTCTGTTGGAGATCATTGAAATAGGGAGGAGCGAGGTTGTGGAGATCTTTAAATGTTAAGAGCGGCATTTTGTATTGTATTCGGCAGTTAACAGGCAGCCGGTGAAGTTGAGAGAGAATAGGTGTGATATGTTCAGTGGATTTAGAACAGCAGGTTATTATCCTGGCAGCAGAATTTTGAAGAAGTTGTAAGCGATGGATAAGTTTTTGTGGGATGCCAGATAGAATAGCATTACAGTAATCTATACATGAGGTGATTAAGGCATTAACCAATACTTCAGTACTGTGTTGCGTAAGAACAGGACAAAGTCTAGAAATGTTTTGGAGATGGAAGAAGACAGTCCAAGAAATATTACTTATATGGGAAGAAAAAGAAAGAGTACTGTCTAGTAGGCTCTTAACCTGGGAAGAGATGTTTGTGTTAATATTGTTAATTAAAATAGAAGAATGGTTAACCTTAACAAATGTGGATTTAGAACCAATGAGGAGCATGTCAGTTTTATTGCTGTTTAATTGGAGAAAATTGTGAGTCATACATGACTTTAAGTCATAAGAGTATCTGGAGAGAAAACAGAAGTGGATTTAGTGGATAGATATAGTTGTGTGTCATCAGCGTAACAATGAAATTTAATTCCATGGTGCCGAAAGATATTACCTATTGGGAAGATAACAGAGCCCTGCGGAACTCCCTGAGTAATGACTGCATTCTTGGCTTTAAAGCCCTTTATTTGAACAAATTGTATTCTATCAGTGAGGTAGGAAGAAAACCATTGGAGGACAAGGCCACAGACTCCAAAACTGGCTAGTCGTTTCAAAAGTATCTGATGAGATATGGTGTCAAATGCGGAGCTGAGGTCAAGAAGTACAGGAATTGATACAATGTCAGCTGCCCGGAAAAGATCATTTGTGATTTTGACCAGGGCAGTTTCTATGCTATGTTTAGGATGAAACCAGATTGAAACTGTTCAAAAAGATTATTTTTTGAAAGATGGGACTGAAGTTGGGAGGCAACTATTCTTTTTGAGAACTTTAAATACAAATGGAACATTTGAAATAGGCCGATAACTGTTAATGATATTAGGGTCTTAGCCAGGCTTTTTCAGAATTGGAGTAATTGAGGCCGTTTTTAGTGAGAGGGGCACCGTGCCTGTAGTAAGGGAAGAGTTAACTACAGCAGTTATCATTGGGGGAAATAATATGTGACAGACAGGACTTAACAAAGCTTGTAGGTATTGGATCTGATTGGCATGTGGAAGAATTTGATTTTGTCATAAGCTCCGATATATCTGTATCAGAATAGGGTGTGTGGTCGAAGGTTCGAGGCAAACAGCAGACAGACAGCAGATATAGAGTAAAAAGCAATTTCTTTATTCTTGATAGGCAGAGAGACTACTGCAGCTCCTGTCAGCTTGTGTCACTGACAGTTACCAGCAATAGCCCAATCTTGGGGGGGTGAGCTTCCTTTTTATAAAAGAGTCATACATCTCACAGAGACAGCTTGTCATGGGATAAGGTTACACAATTCTTTGGGAGAATTTAGTAATATTACAACACATTTGTTCAAAACGATTGAAGAAGAAGTGAAAGAACCTATTATTGTTGATTAAACAAAAATCACAAACGTTTGGAAAATAAAAAAGATTAGCAGTTTTCCTGAGTACAGACTAAGAGTCAGCAGTTTGACAGAAGTGTTGCAAGTTTGTTCTTTCAGCTTTGCGTACACACACTTAATTTTTATATGTAAGTCTTATTAATAAACAATTAATCTTTAGTTCATTAGTTTAAGTAAGTCATATTATTAAACAATTAATCCATAGCTCATTAATACATCTAGTAATATACTTATACTATTAAAATGATTATACAGTTAATGGTTTTCCTCTTTTAACAATGTTAATGCATTCATATGGTTAACACAAAGAATTCTTATACTTGCAAATATATACATATACATTTTCTTAGCATCAGCTGGTTTGCATAATAATATATTTTCCATCCACCCAAATGCACACAGACAGTAATCATCAAGGCATTTTAGATCTGTTTATCTAAGTACAAAAATAGGTCAAAAGGTCCTCAGTCCAAGATTCTTTGTTCAACTATTATTTAATATATTGATTTTAAATTTTTTTATTATTCCACAGGTGGTTGGTAAGGGAGTATGGGTGATAGTGGAGAGTATTTCATTTTCTGCAGAAATAGAGGAAGCAAGTTGCTGGTGTTTTTTTTTTCAATTTTTGAGTTGAAGAAATTCAAAAACGTTTAGCAGTATTTTACAGAGAGGTTATGGTGAGCAATTAGTCTATTCGTTGTACAAAAAGAGCTCTAGTGTTTTTCCTCCTGTATTGATAATGTTAGAATAGTTTACAGTTTTAGCATCAGATAGAGCATTTTTGTGTTTTAACATATGATCTGAATACATTTCCTTGTGTACAGCAAGACCCTTATTAATTCAGTGGGCTTTCCTTGAAGTGACATCATCAACCTCGAAAGGGCAGTGCAGGCTCTTTTTCCTTAGGAGATTGTGTTTCTTTTATGTGGGAGGTGACATACTTCATACCTTCTATAACTCTGTGATGGCCAGTGTGATTTTCTATGCTGTAGTGTGCTGGGCCAGTAACATCAAGAGAGATGTTACTGGTATGAAGAGATGCGGTCTTTGCATTGAGACAGCTCATAGATAAGCATTGAGATAAACAGAAGGGGTTGCATATGGTGGTCATTGATTTGGAGAAGGCTTATGATAGAGTGCCAAGTCAAGAAGTCTGGAAGTGAAAGAGGGAGAAATTAAGACCAGAGAAGTATGTATGTAAGATTATTCCTTCTATAAAAAGTCTGTATAAACTAATTCCAAGTGTTGAAATGAATAACCATAGAAGGCATAACATATCTCTGCAATTTTTCTGGACATATCTCATCCCATGTGAATCCATGATAAAAAGATATGCAACATTGTGTGGTAAAAGTGACTTTACAGATGTATGTCCTGAAAGCTCATCCTGTCTGATGGAGACTGTCAGTCAGTCCTGTCAGTCGTGAAATCATGTTGAGAATCCTAATATTTGCTGTTCTGGAAAACCGTTGAGATGATCTTTATGGATGGCTTTCCAGATGATGTCATGCATCATGCACCACCAGGGGCTGTTGGGATGGATCGCCATGGCAACTACTGACTCTTACTCAAACAACGGTGGTGTCTGATTAACTAACAAAATGATGTTGCGATAAGACGCCATAACAGTTAAACTTTATTTTTTGACCACATGTGAAACGTGAAGGTGAAATTCATATTCATTAAGGTTCAAAACCCCAGAATCCACATAAACAGCATGCCCAACCATAGAGAGGGCAGGTAATATAAAAGAAAATAACTCATTATAATACCCATTTTTTAATTTCAGCTTCAGTATTTTAACTCCCGTTTATCTCCCATCCCATTCATTCTTTTTGACATGACGAAATCAAAGGGTATGGTAAACAAAAGACAAAGAAGCAATGTTATTTTGTAACTTTATCAATTTTTTTTAAACAAAATACCTCAAAAACGTTAAAAACAAAATTTTACTGTTATGCAAAAATGTCTTTGTGTTAAACGAATGGATTTGCAAGTCCCATATGCAACTGCATCTTGAAACACTTCACTAGTAAGGCCACTTTTTATTACTTTTAAGGAGATGGCGGGTGAAATGGAATTTATCTCTTTGGCAATATTTTCGTTCTTTGAAGGGTTTTCAGAAAGCTCTCTCGGATCTCTTTAGTCCGCAGGCAATAGATGATTGGATTCATCAAAGGGGGAATAACGCTCTGGAGCACAGACGCCATGATGCGCATATCTACTGAAGTGCTAGACACTCGGTAAGAGATGGAGACTCCAGCGGCATTGAGAAAGAAGACTGAAATGACCAGAAGGTGAGTTCCACAGGTCGAGAAAGCTTTGAGTCGCCCCTCTGAGCTGGCAATCTTGAACACTGAATGGATGATTCTGATGTATGAGAAGAGAATGTATGTCAGTGGGATGAAGAGGGTGGACAGAGAGATGGTTAATGCCACATAACTGTTGATGGTGATATCAGCACAGGTCAGTCTCACAACAGACACGTGATCGCAGAAACAGTGGACCACCATATTGGGGCCACAGAATGGCAATCTGACTGCTAAGATGACGGGAAGTATTGGACCACAAAGACCGCCAACCCAACAGCAAACAATGAGTTTTAAAACTCTTGTGTTCGTCATAAGGCTAGGATAATGTAGGGGGTGACAAATAGCCATATATCGATCATAAGCCATGAGACCAAGAAGAAAAGACTCTGAGGTGATCAAGCCATGGTAAAATAAAAGCTGCATGAAGCAGGCAACAAAAGAGATGGCTTTAGAGTCAAACATGAAGACTACTAACATTTTAGGAAGGATAACTGACGGCAGGATGATATCCAGAATGGCCAGACTGCAGATGAGCATATACATTGGAGTGTGAAGACTCTCATCCTTTACAAATATAAAAATAATTAAAAGGTTTCCCAGTAGTATCAGCAAATATGCGGACAGGAAGACACCAGAAACAATTCTCTTGCTGTCCTGATCTTGGAAACCAGGAAAGCCAACAATGATGAATTCCTGGACTACGGAAGTGTTTGGGTTCATTCCAGACATGCCAATCTTCATATAGTGTCTTAAGCATAACCCTGGAAAATAAACAAAAAAAACACAATTTTTGATATTATTTCATGTCACACACAAGCTTGGTGAGTGTTCTGCAAGGGTTTATTGAAAAAAACGAGGACATCATTGACAAGACATCCACATAGCAACACAGAAGGACAAACACCTGGCGGTGACAGATAGCATTTTGAACCTGCCCGCTCCTGTCACTTGGTATATATGCACAGCGCTGTTAGTTTTCACCATGTGTTTAATGTGTTTTATTATTATTTTTGTCATGTTTGACTCATTATTTTCCACACTTTGGTATTTCTTTTATGGTTATATTTGATGTATTAATTGTGTACTGTAACTTTAAATGTCCTAATGTTCCTGTTGAGGTTTAAATCGAGGATCAATATTCCTTGTTATTGGTTTTAGAATTATTGACTATTAAAAGGAGTTGCTCGACATCTTTTTAAGTAGCTTCGACAGGCACTATTATTTTATTGTTTTTAATGTGGCCTGCTTGCTTTTCACTTGCCTTCTTCTCTATGAACCTATGATGCTGTGTTTTTTAGGGAACTGAGTAAAAAAGTTTTTTTTTTAGTACATGGTGGCTCTGCTGAGCCTTCTGGCTGACTAAAAACCCAACAAGTTTCTGAAAACACTCAAGGCCCTTAACTCTTTCAGGGCGGATGTCGACTTTAAGATAGATAGATAGATAGATAGATAGATAGATAGATAGATAGATAGATAGATAGATAGATAGATAGATAGATAGATACTTTATTAATCTCAAGGGGAAATTCACATACTCCAGCAGCAGCATACTGATAAAGAAACATTATTAAATTAAAGAGTGATAAAAAAATGCACGTAAAACAAACAATAAATTTGTATAATGTCAACGTTTACCCCCCCAGGTGAAATTGAAGGGTCGCATAGTGTGGAGGAGGTACGATCTCCTCAGTCTGTCAGTGGAGCAGGACAGTGACAGCAGTCTGTCGTTGAAGCTGCTCCTCTGTCTGGAGATGATACTGTTTAGTGGATGCAGTGGATTCTCCATGATTGACAGGAGCCTGCCCAGCGCCTGTCGCTCCGCCACAGATGTCAAGCTGTTCAGCTCCATGCCTACAATAGAGCCTGCCTTCCTCTCAGTTTGTCCAGGCGTGAGGCGTTCTTCTTCTTTATGCTGACTCCCCAGCACACCACCGTGTAGAAGAGGATGCTCGCCACAACCGTTTAATAGAACATCTGCAGCATCTTACTGCAGATGTTGAAGGATGCCACCCTTCTAAGGAAGTATAGTCGGCTCTGTCCTCTCTTGTACAGAGCATCAGTATTGGCAGTCCAGTCCAGTTTATCATCCAGCTGCACTCCCAGGTATATATAGGTCTGTACCCTCTTTTTTCAAAAGGATGGGTTGATGGGGGTAATCAACTGTAAACGGTGACAAAACCCACCATTATGTTTTAGTTGGACACTCCTTGCTAGAAGGAATGTTAGATTCATTGGTTTGACCAAGCAGAGAAGAGCAAACAACGGCAAAAATGGCATCGACATCTGCCAAGAGATTGTAGTGAATGCGTAAGGCAAAATACTTAATGAACGATGTTTTGCACATTATCAGACTCCCATTTTGATACAAGTGATTGAAAATGAATGTGAGATACCAGAATCAACTGATCATGGTGCTGAGCAGGTTTGTGTAGCTGACATGCCTATGGCAACGTTTGCCTGGGAGGACCGCCACTTACGGTGACAAGAGGTACAAACCAGATAGCGATGCACTATGACCACGGCTGCTGCCCCCATCCCCTGCCACGTGAAGACAGCCTGGGAGTTAGCGTGCTGCGTGTTCCTGGTGACCAAAGCACACCTTGTTGATTTATGTGTGAAACCATTGCTTTGTGTGCTTTTCAGAAAACGGTGTGTTTTGGAAAAAATATTCAGCCCTCAAAGAGTTAAACTTAAAGAAAGCTAAGTACACTTGCATGCTAGTGCATAAACACTTTAAACATATGAATATCTTATTAAATGGCATTTAATTTTATGTTTTAAGGCTTATGAATATTGTAGATGATCAAGTTGAAAGCAAGCTGCATTGTGTTAGCTAAGATTGCTCTATACAGGAGTTTAAGAGTTGATTATTTAAACAGCCGTTGGTGTTCAGCTCCAGCAGCCTGGCACCCTTATTAGTGAAGCTGCGTGCTACGCTTTACCAGCACAGCTGCCTATGATTTTAGTCTTACTGGACGCTGGTGCAACAAGCAATTATTAATTGGACAGTTCAGTTTCTCATATGTTTCTTCTTGTGTGATTTTGGGCTATACAAAAATAAATTGTATTGTATTGTATATGTGGGTCACTCTGGTTCCAACTTAATGATGAGGGCCAATCAGTAAAAAGGCCTCCATTTTTTATTAGCTCAAGATTAGGAATGTCAGAACATGAGGAATGTAAAACAGAATCAGGTGATGGTCATCTCCGAGCCAGGCGGCAAGCATGACCTTTGAGACTTAATGATTGTTATGAAATGATTGATAATTATTATGGGAAAGGAGTTTACAAAGTGAGGTAATTGTTATGAAAACAGGTACTGCACAAGGTCATTATTATGAAGACAACATGAAAAGTGGATGACAAGAAATATGTACGAAATGGGGAAGTTTTTTGATTAGAACTGAAATAAAAACAAGCCGTGCCCAATCCACTGGGCTCACTTCATGAACTGAGACAGACTTTGTGTGCTCTGCAATTGTTTCCTATGCTAAGCAATAAAGTCTAAATTCTGACTGCCTTTCTGAAGACTCAGCTTGTTTTTTCTGAATATTTTTCCACAACATTCCTTGTACTTTGTGTGTGGTTCCCCAAGAGGCCACTCTGATATCACTGCTGCTGAGACCTCCCTCTGATTATATATTCTGACTGAGGAGACCTCAGCACTAGTGATGAGCATTTCAATTCACTTTACTGATTCAATTCTTCTGAATGAACCAATTAAGTGTATTTTTTCATCCGTGGTAAAAAACAAGTCCTTCTGGGGTGGTGTGTGTGTGTGTGTGTGTCCCTTCAACGAATCACAAAAAAAATAATTATTAAGTTAATTAGATTATTTATTTATATTAAATTATATAATATTCATGCTTGTAATTTGTATTGTATAATATGAGCATCTTTAAAAGCAAGATGCATGTGACATGTTAGGAAATCGTTAAGGCTCATCTTCTGCTAATTCCAATCCAAGGCGAGGGTTGATGCTGTCACCTAATGCCTTTCCTTCCCTTTTGCCGTCAGAGCAGAAGATTGAGAGCGTGAGGAGCAGTGATGTCACTTCCACTTCTAACCACCTCAACCTGTCTCTTCCTTCAGGGCCGCCTTGAAAGAGCCACCACCCCCACTGACCTTCAGCATAAGACTTTTGTCTGAGAAGCCATTATGTTAATACTACTTTTTTCATCTGCATTTTTTTTTCCAATATTTTCAACCAAATATATACAGAGATCACCATTCAGTGCCCCAACGCTTCATCTTTGTGCCTTATTGTATTACACATGAAAATGCAGTGAAAATGCATAATTAGAATAAGACACTAAGTTTGAGAAGCCTAATTGAGCTAGGACTGTGTGATTCATTCTTGGGTAATGTCTCAGTGATTCACTTCAAAAATCGAATGAATGGAATTTTTCTGGACATATCTCATCCCGAATGAATGAAAATCATGTAGTTCTTGGATAATGTGATTCAGATTGCAAATCAAATGAACGTAAACCTTGTGAGTTGTTTTCAGGTAATGATTTAGTTCACGAATGAATGAGAATTGTGAATCAAATCAACAATTCCAATAATCAATTGTGTACAACAAACAATGAAAACGTTGTAATATACAGTAAATGTGTTGTTACTGTATTGTAGCCATGTGATGAACGAGAGAATGATTAATGATAGAGTTATCAGTCACCGATAATGGTTTAGTTCTAAGTAGGAAGAATCATACGTCAGGTGAATAAGAATCATGAATCAATCAGGCGTCACTTGCACATGCGCTTTGAACATCTAAACAAAACAGGCTCACTGCATCACGCATGTGCTTTAGATGTTTAAATTCTGACCATGTAATCTGTCCATGGTAATTCCGACCATGGTTTGCTACAGTTGCTATCTACTTATAAGCAAAGGTTGAAATCGGCTAAACCAGTGAGAAAATGCACATGGATTGCTGTAGCTGTTGAACCATTTCAAGATTATTTGGATTGGGCTCGATTAGAATGTCTCTAAAATTGCTTGTGAAGACTAACATGAGCTGACACACTATCATCATATATTACCTTCTGTGAAGAGGTCTGCATCCCAGGCAAAACAATTGTGATTTATAACAATGGTTCACTAAAGAACTACGGATTCTACACCAAGAAAAGCAAACAGCCCATAAAACTGGTGATAAGAATCAGCTTAACAATGCCATAATGTTTGCTAAATAGAAACACAAAGGCAAGCTGGAGATTCCGGTTTCAGCACAAAATATCTCCTTTGTATGGACAAGCCTGACATACTTAATATTTGATAGAGCAGATTTGAAAAACAAAAAGATGAGTATCAACAGTCCCGTTGCTCCTCTCATCCCAAAGTGGTTTGGACATCAGTGACATCTTTACAAAAGTCTCACTCCTCTCCTTCTCCTTCACTCTGATTGAGTCTCACCCACAACAATTAAACACTGTGCCAGCCAGCTCGTTTATCTCTTCACTGACGTCTTCAACCCATCTCCATCTCCTATTGTTCCAGATTGTTCTAAATTTTCGGTTATTGTTCTAGTTCCCATAAAAGATTAATTTAGCCGCCTCAGAGATTACAGACACATTACACTTATACCCATTCAGTCTCTTCATCTACGTATATATGTATATGAAATCAAAAAATGTTTCTCTGTCTGTCTGTATGTATGTATGTCTGTCCACTTTTCATGAAAGAATAACTTAACGGATTTAGATCTATTTTTTTCAATAATTTGCTGGAATATTCCGGCTGATTTTACGACTTCTCTCATCGCACTAAGTATCATAGTTCATGTCTTGTACTGATTTATTTGTGCAAATCCGAGAGAGCGGCTGCAGGCCGAGGGGTGGGGGGCGGGGCCCTTCTCACTCACACGCCAGTCTCCATTCGAGTTGCTCTACCTCTCGCCACGTGTTGAAGCGTACCTTGCCTCCACTTAGCTAGCGATTCCTGTTTGTTCAGCAGACATTATCATCTACTGATTGTTAAAGAGTAAGGTTTGACGTTTTTGAGTGAGAGATCACAGGTGTTTTACAGGGTAGCTGCTGATTGCCAGCGATATCACGACCACGTGCTTTTCTTCCCACACGGGGGACGCTCTCCCGTCAGAGCTGAACACGATCAGATACAGTGCTAATGTTTGACATTGGAGCATACCTACCTTCTGCTTGACCAGAATTACATTTTTTTTTATACATTTTTAAAGTTTGTCCTGTTTCACTACTATGTGGGCAGAGCCGCGGGGGACAGCTAGATTTGCATATAGGGTAAATAGATCTGTAGATGACACCATAAATGTAGGCAATCACTTTGTGCTAGAGCATCGGGACTGTAACAGAACATACGCCTCAATACTGTTTAAAAAACTTCAATTCATCTACTTCTACAAACTGGACAAAAAGATTCCATCTCTGATCGGTATCCTCAGGTGGCACTTGGTGCCACTGCTCTGCTGCCAAGTTGTTTGCATGCCGATGGAAAAATCATTTTAGAGAAAGCAGTACTGGAATCACTGGGAAGAAGGGTCCTTTCATCCAATTGGCTGGACCAGCACTGACTCAGCTATTGAACGTCCGTAGGTGGGAGGTTGGCCGTCATCTCTAGGACTCTATGTCTGGCTTCTCTGACTCCTTGTTGTTGATATTATTGCTTTACATTTATGTTAATTAGTTTCTACTTTGTTTTTGATGTATTTTTTTTACAAATCTGTATCCATATATATGATAGTTCTACATTTAGCGAGTGGTGTAATCTCATCTTGCATTTGGCCTTGAGAGTTGTTATAGTGCTCTGTGCCTGCACTTTGTGAGCAGCGCCCTGCAAGAACAACGTAGTTGGTAATGTTGTATTGTACTTCTGAGGTGATGGATTTTTAAGAGCCCAATTATTGAAACATGAGAGTGAGCTCAGCCATAAGAGTCATTGATTAACTGGAGAAGACAGACTAGGGGGTTCAAGCGAGATCTCATTGCCTGTAAGGGGTCTTGTTGCTCCTTGTCAAGTGAGAGCTAATAAAAGGGGTATCATCTTTCTTTCAGGGAAAGATAAGTATTTCTGTTGAAACGTTATGAAATTTGAGCTTAGAGAAAGCTAACAGAACACTGCCTTGACAAACAGAATCTACAATGACTGAGGAAAATATAGGTGGTTTATTAATTCGGCCTGGGCGGGTGTCTGCTTAGGTTGACATTAATTAACAATCCAGGGACAGAGGGCAGTCATCAGCTGTAAATGTCGACAGAACCCTCTGCTACATTATAGTTCGGTTCTCTTTGCTAGCAGTATGTGGCTTGCAGAATGTGTTACACTGGTCCCACTGTTTCAGCCATCTTGTGCTTCATACTGTGACCCCTGCCTCCGGCCGCGAGCAGCTGATGGTGACCAGTTGTGCGAACACAGTATGCAGCAACAGATGGCTGAAACGGTGGCACCAGTGTAACACATTCTGCAAGCAGTTTAACGTGGCAGTGCGCGCCATTGGATGCTTCTAACATTATCATACAAGACTATGTTATGCAATAGTATAGAGGATCATGGAACATAAAACACAGTGACATTTGTCATAAATAAATATTTTATGTTGATTTATGTGTGAAGCCATTGCTTTGTATGCTTTCATAAAACTGAGTTTTTTGGAAAGCAAATTTAGTCCTGGGCCAAAACAGAAAAAAAATAATTAGCCCTCAAAGAGTTAAATTAATATTCCAGTTCTGTTAGCAAAGGTGAACACTGAGTAGCAATCTATTGTGTCTTGGTCAGTTATTAGAATTACTGGATTGCAAATTGTGTGACTTTTATTTTCCCAGAGATGTCCTTATTATTAGTTCTTTAAATGATTCAGGAGAGAGCCTTTAAAATTAACAGAATGGACTCGTGTCCAGAGAATTTTTCTTTTAGATTTGTAATTGACATTTTATTATGTTGTATCAAAGCCGTATTCTTGTAATGTAATATTAATGCAAGTTTGTTTTAATGCTATATGTGTGGGAAAATGCTATTCTGTAGAATTTAAATTGTCTATGGGAGTGCATTAAAAATATGAGCATATCTTATGAGACCACCACTGGTATACAGTACATTTGGTTATGTTGGAGATTTAATAATATGCCTTGAGCTTAATTGTGGTTAATTCTATGGTTCACATGAGTGCTTGACTGGCCCAACTACCTCTTCTACTGAAGTCTGTGAGGAATTCCTCCACTTTTTCCGTAACAAAATTAACGACCTAAATAATTCAACTAACATAAATACATCATCTGTTTAAATCTCTCCCTGTTTTCCCACTCCATCCAGCTCCTTCTCTAAGTTCTCACCAGTCACATCTGCGTTTGTTAATAACCTGCTTTGTAAGATGAGGCCGACTACTTGTGTACTGGACCCCATCCCCAGCACACTACTTAAATCCTGCCTTCATGCCATAATCCCGACTGTTACAACAATAATAAACTCATCCCTCGACACTGGCTCTGTGCTGCTCACTTTTAAAATTGCTTCTGTAACCCCAATGTTAAAAAAGTCTGGTCCTGATGCTGACAATCTTAACAATATCTGGCCTATTTCCCACTTACCTTTACTGTCAAAAGTTCTTGAGCGTGTTGTAGCTTCCCAACTCACCAATTACCTAACCTCTAATAATTTGATAGAATCCTTTCAGTCTGGTTTCAGGGCGCGGCACAGCTGTGAAACTGCTCTGCTACGGGTAACCAATGATTTGCTTATGGCAGCAGACTCTGGACAAACCAGCATATTAATTCTGTTAGACCTCAGTGCAGCATTTGACACTCAGGTCAGACATGACATCCTACTGTCCAGAATGGATAACATGCTGGGTATCTCTGGCACTGCCCTCCAGTGGTTCAAGTCCTATCTGAGTGATAGGCAAGAGTTTGTTAGTCTTGGCAACAGCAGATCCAGCTCAGCGCCAGTCACACAAGGAGTCCCTCAAGGCTCTGTCCTCGGTCCTTTGCTTTTCTGTATTTACATGCTTCCCCTTGGCAATATTATCCGTACCTATGGACTGGGTTATCATTTTTATGCAGATGATACTCACCTCTACTTCAATGTTAAAAGTGGAACTTCATCAGAGCTTTCTCAGCTCACAACCTGCCTTAGTGAAATTAAAACCTGGATGGAGCAGAACTCTTTAAAATTAAATTGCAATAAAACTGAACTCCTGCAAATTAGGACTAAAATGCAGTCTATCTTGGCGGTGATCTCATCAGACCTGCCTCTGCTGTAAAAAATCTTGGTGTCATTTTTGATTCCTCCCTCTCTTATTCCACCCACATAAATCACATTAAGAAACTTTCTTACTTTCACCTCCCTAACATATCCTGTGTTCGCTCCTTCCTCTTCTTCTCTAATGCTGAGAAACTTGTCCATGCTTTTATCACATCCCGCATCGATTATTGTAATTCCCTACTGGCAGGTGCCCCTTCTAATCTTATATCACAGCTCCAGTTGATTCAAAAGTCAGCTGCAAGAGTCCTTACACTGACCAGCAGCAGCGAGCACATCACCCATCCTGCTCCGTCTTCACTGGCTCCCTGTGTCCTACAAGATCGAATATAAAATCCTACTAATAACCTACAAGGCTTTAAATAATCTCGCGCCAAACTACATCAGTGACCTTCTCCATCACTATGTGCCTGTCCACCCACTAAGGTCCTTTGATTCTGGCAATCTTGTTGTGCCCCTCACTAATCTACACTCCATGGGTGACAGGGCCTTCTGCTGTATAGCGCCTGGACTCTGGAATGACCTACCGAAATTAATCAGGTCAGCTGACTCCATGAATGCTTTTAAAAAACAACTCAAAACTCATCTGTTCAGGAAGGCTTTTAGCTCTACTTGACTTTATTACCCTTCTCTCAGTTTACCTCTCTGTCAAGATGCTCATGTAACCTGTATGTGTGTGTGCGAGACCATCAATTATGTTGTCTGTTTTTTTTTCAGAATTCACTGTCTTAATCTTCTTTATTTATTTATCTGGTTTGTACAATGCTATATACTGTATACGCTGCCATTCTTTATTATATTCTGTAAGTGCCTTGAGCATGGGAAAGGTGCTATATACTGTAAATAAAATGTATTATTATTATTAATTTAAAGATAAAATTGGGTACCAAATTGAGAAAAGGAAACCTCAGGATTCTTAATAGAATTATTGGTAAAGATAAACAATTGTTCTTATTACTATTTAATGTAATTATTGCCATCTTTACTTCAGTGAAATATAATAAACCCTATCTGTGTTAATTTTCACTCAGCTTTGTAATATTCTGTATCTATTCAGGTGATAAGGTTGTAAGCTGATCTTTTAATTTTTTGTATTTTATTTTCTTGTTCTTCATCTACTGTTGCCTGGTATGCCAGTTAGGGGTAGGCACAGTGTAAGTTATATCCAAACACACAAGTCCCACAATGTCTTCACCATGACACGATCTACCATTTTGTTCTGATCAAAGACAGGATTGCATTTCCATGATTCATTATTCTGAAATGCATTTCTCTAGCAAAAATACTGTATTGTTTAAAAATAAAATAAGTGTACTGTCTTCTCTGTTCAAAGCCTCGCACCTTCTCATTATTATAAAACGTTTTGTACTTGAGTACTTTTGAAAGCAGGTACTTTTTTTTGTTGTACTTTTTTTTAACATAAATACGTCTTTCTTCAGTGAAAGATTATTTCTGAGTTCTTTTACATCTCTGCTCAGGCTAAGGCCTACTGTTGTCGTTGGAAGTAAGCTGGACTGGGTAAAGGTAGACAGTCAAGCTAAGCTGGAGAGCCAATGTCCTGCCCTGCTTGTGTAGCTTCTACTGGATACCTCACCTCCATTTTGTCATGTTTGTGACTCCATTTCTTGACAGACGCTGACCAGAAGAAGACATTAATTTCACACACTTATAGTTAAGACAACGGAGTTCTGGGTCCATTTCGTGCGTTTCTTTTCCACCACTTTAAATATTTGCATTTGTATCAAGATTGGGGAATTTGGAAAGTGTGTAACATTTTACCTTTCATTTTTGACTTATCTGTTTTTGTCTGTCAACTGGTGACACTGAGTAGAACGCAGGTGAGAAATCGAAGGGTAAATATGCTCTGGACTTCACTCCAGTGCTTCTGAAGTGTGGAACTTGAGATCATCTGAGCATGAGCACTGTTGTTACAAACTTATATTAACGATCTTTGTCACAGCCCTCATATCAGCTGTAGAATTCCTCTGTCTATTGATTTTCAGATCAGATTCATGCAATTAGAGGTTCACAGAGAGGCTGGAGCCCATCATGTGCAAGGCAGGAACCAACCCTGGGCAGCACATCAGTCCACACTTGTGCACCCACACACTCTCTCTCTCGCATCAGGCAATTAACCCAACCAGGGTGTGTTTAAAGTACTGGAGGAAATCTGGAAAAGCTGCAGCAAGAACATGCAAACTTAAAACAGAATATGACTAGGTTGGGACTGGGGATCAGTCTCCTGAAGGTGTGAGTTATTAGTGCTAAATGCTTCATATCTACAACATGCAAATTGGTGTTCAAATTGAAGTAAAATATCTATACATGGCCATCCCTCCTTATCCAGTTCAGAGTTGCAGAGACAGCATCAGATACCAGACAGGAGCCAAATTTGGACGAAAAAACATCCATCATAGGGCACACTCATGAACATCCATGTTCAATCATGCAGTGGCAATTCAGAGTTGCCAAATATTATTACATGGAGATGTTTGGAAGTTCCTGGGTGTTTGGAGCACACTGGGGTAGAAACACAGCTCCTCAGAGAAGCCTATGAAAACAGAGGAGGCTTAATTGTGCTGTGGTTGGACCTGGCCTATGGGTTCAATTTTCACTAATTGGTTGAGCTTGCACTACACTTCCACCATGTTTCCAGCAAGTTCAAGGTTCTAATCCTGAATTACTATGATACTATGACCAGGCTGAGGGTCACTTCTGGGTCTGGCACCAGCTTGTAAAAGGAATAATAACAGGCTGTACCTTCTCCATTATTGTTTTTGCCCTAGCCATGAACATGGTGGCATGTAGAGGCTACCTGATCAAGTCGGATGTACACCAGTTCCCCATTTATGGATGACATAACAATCACAACAGTATCGGTCCCAGGGAGAAGGTGGATTCTACAAGGACTTGAAAAACTCATCACCTGGGCTAGGAATGAGTTTTAAGCCCACAATGTCTATGGTGAAGAAGAATGGCAAGGTGGTTGACAAATTCCACTTTTCATTATCCGGATCTACCATACCCTCCATAACAGAACAACCAGTCAGGAGTCTGGGGAAGCTCTTTGACTCAAGTTTAACACTAGAATTACCAGAGCCTACGAAAAAACTCATAGATCTGGCCCACCTTAAATCTGTTCCCACCTCTCCATCAGCGTCTTTTGTCCTGTAAATGTGCTGATAAAGATAAGCAGCCTGCTATTCCATCCCCCCACAGCCGCAGAATGTGCACAAAGTTCTCCCAGTTCCTGCCTTGATTGATTATCTGGGAGTGAAGTGCTGGAGTTTTAGAGTGGAAATAATAGATTGTTATTTAGAACACATGCATTTCATGTGTGTTCTGTTTCTACAATAATCTGTGTAAACACATTCTTAAAACAGAAACGTTTTTCATATTTTAGTAGTAAATGACAAAAGTCCAAAGATCAAATAAACATTTTCACAAAAGGTTCAAGGCTAAGATATCAGCTTCCGTGGCATAGCGGTAAGATTTACTGACTTGTAATCAAGAGTCCCCGGTTCGATCCCGATCCTATATTTGCCATTTTCAGTAGTGAGCTGCTCTTATTGTTAATATTACACAGTACACACATACATTTGGTTTCCGTCTGTAACAGACAGTGTACATTTATAGGACTTGTAAAAGTTACCTTTTTTTTTCACTTTTATTCTCTCAGTAACGATCAAGATACATACTACCGCCCCCCTCACCCAGGGATCTGACGCTGATAGTTTTTATTTGAAACTGGGAGTAACTGTAGATGTGAGTGGTGTTTTGAGACAATGGAACTGGACATTCTCTAATCTGGAGGGATAAAAGCTGACACACACACGCTGGTGAATCTGCCTTCTTCGTATCTCACCGTCACTTGATATTTTTTATTCAGTTTTATTGAATGTTCCTGCTCACGCTGAATTAGTATGCACCTTATGGTCTATGGTGTCAAAGACGCACTGGCAAAAAAAAAAAAAAACAGAGATGAAACTGTTTCTGAGCTGCAAGGTCCATACAGTAAAGGCTCTGAAGCGTTTGCCGTATGAGAGCAGTTCAAATATGCAGCATGGCTGAGGCAGCGTGTGCTTGATGTTCTATTCCGATAATTCTCTTTCCGATCAGCTGCTGTAGAGCTGTGATTCCATACTCAGATACAGTGTTATAAGTACTCCTAGTGGTGCGTTTGGTGCGTTGAGAGTAACAATGCTAAAGCAGCTATGGTATTTGGAATAGTTTGGCCATTCCGTAGAGCATTATATTGTTACAGGTTAATTACAATCAGATGCCTTAAACTAATAAACAATATGCAGTTAATTTCAGTGTATTTATAAAGCTGCGTCAGGTAAATGGATCTAAAAAAGAAAGGGAAACCACACTGGAACAAAAGCACTGCTTTGATGCTGGGTGCCGGCAGTTTGCAAAACCTAGCAGAGAACTTGCGTACGCCAGGGTTTGACCTAGTGTGAAAATGTTCATGACTTTATGCCAAGTTTAGGTTTTATACATGTGATTTGAGCATGGAAACGGGAGTGCACAACATTTTTGTGCGTACACACCGTTTACACATGAGGCTCCAGATAATCGGGGCAGTCCCCAAAAGTATAGCCACTACTATCCGGCCCAGCAAGTACCATCACACCATAACGAAGACCTCCTTCGTGAAAGCTGGAGAGAAACCCTGCTCACAACCAAAAAAACGAAGACGGGCCTTCTTTCTACGATCCCCAACTGGCAGCTGCATGTTGACCTGGCTATACAGCTGAAGTATGCACAAAATACTGTCATGACATCACTCCGGCCAGACATGATCATCATCTCTGAGGTGACAAAACAAAACCCCTGATCATGCTGGAACTCACAGTGCCCTGGGAAGAGCGTATGGAATAAGCAAGCAAGAAGAAAACGTGCAAAGTACAAGGAACTGGTGGAGAAGTGCTGGGACAGAGGCTGGAAGATGCTCTGTGAACCCATAGAGGTTGGCTACAGAGGATTTGCAGGACGTTCACTTTGAAAAGTTTTCAATTAGCTGGGCATTACAAGAAAGGCAAGGGGGAGGCTCATTAAATCTGTTAGTGAAGCTGCAGAGAACGCCACTAGGTGGCTTTGGATTAAGAGGGCTGATCTGTGGGTGGCTGTTACTGAGGCAAAAGACAGGCCTTGATAAACCCTGGATGGGTCACCTGGGTAAGGGTGACTGATGTTGAAAGACCCAAAACACACCATGACCCCAGGAACATCACTGAAGATGCATTTTACACATTGGAAAGTGAAAGGAACATTGAAACATTAAAAAAGAAAATCCCACACAGACAGACTACACAAGCTAACCACTGCACCACTGTGGTACCTGAAATAAAATATTCTTTTGTAAACTATCATATTCTAAAATTGCATCATTAAAAGCACTATTACAGTCTATTTGCACGAGATTTTTCATTCTGTATTACTAATCTCTACCTACAAATAACTCTATAAAATAAATTCACTTTTAAATAAAGATAAAGATGCACTTACCTTTACCTACTCAGGCTGCAGTGCTGAAAATCTCCCCCGTAACCTCAATTTATTTCCTAATTCTCCCTTGGGGAACTCAACACCTTAATTAGGGAGGCAATTATGACTCTGGCAAACAAACATTACATAGCATCATGGGAAAACTGAGAAGCTGTATGCTCTGTTTTAAATGACTAGTCAAATTATCACAATTAGAGGAATTAAAATTGAATCTCTCTCTCTCAGATTCTCTGCACTTATGTTTACATGTACAGTATATATATATATATATATATATATATATATATATATATATATATATATATATATACTGTATATATATATATATATATATATATATATATATATATATATATATATATATACACACACACACACACAGGTAATGCTTGTGGTTGGTTGGCCAGTTGGCGTTCATTCTCCATGTCCTCTAAGTTGCAAGAAGCATCTCCTAGATATGTGACACAGTATCTGCCAAATAATACAAAGAGTACGCGACATGTGTTTTGCCCACAACTGTATAAAAAGCCCGGGCTCCTAGAAACTATTGAAATTGTTAGAAAAAAAATTGAAATGCAGAGTTGCAGTTCTGTTTTGCGGATGTGCTCGCCCCCCCTTGTCTGTCAGCGGCTAACTGAGTTTCTCTTTCCACGGAGGTTTCATTTTGCCGATGTGCTTACCTTGCTTGTCTATCAGCGGCTAAGCGAGTTTGTCTTTCCTCTGCGGTTTCACTTTGGTGACGGATTTGCTTTCTTTCAGCTTCATGCTGTAGCCTCGTAGTTCTTTCTTCTTCCAACTTGTTAACTTGGGGCCACCTTGCCGGCTCTTTGAGCTTCATGCTGTAGCTTCGCACTTCCGGGCCGGACAGACAGACACACACACTTCCACACAAGGACGTTTATATATAAGGTTTATACGGTTGGCATATTTGCAGCTGGAGATCCACAAAGGGAGAAAAATGAATCACGTATCATAAAGTAGTTTTTATTCCTGAGCTTTCAACCCCTACCAGGGGTCTTCATCAGAGGATAATGCTTAGACTTACAAGAATCAAAGGCAATATATAGCAAAAAATTACGTGGTGGTGGTGAGGGGGGGTGCGGGGAGGTGGCTAAGTCAGTGTGATCGGGAGGGGGGGGGGGGGTATTGGGTGTAAAGTTTTGTTTATTATGAACATGTTCTTTTTAAGTTTGCATATGCTGGATTTATGTCCAAGTGTCTGTTGATGGCATTCTCATTTGATAGCCAAGATTCGGCCAGCTCTCTGGCACTTTTAGTACTGGCCTTAAATTTTACTTGTACATTGTCCCAGTTAAATGTGTGTCCTGTTGATTTAGTATGCGTATAACTGCTGTCCTCTGCTGAGATCTAGAACCTGAGTAGAGTCTACCTGTGGCAACAAGAATCGACCGGACATCATTTGAAAGGCACGTACCTGTGTATAGAAGGTCCGCAATTCCCACTGCATGTGGGGACAAAAACCAAACAATGAAGTCCAAGAAACTCTACGCAGATGACCGTGATAAATTGTGGTGAGACAGAGATCAAGGCGAGGTTCCTAGGATTACAGTGGCCTCAATAATTGTGAAATGGAAGATGTATGGGACCACCAGGACTGTTCCTAGATTACAACATTAGAACAATCTAGACAAGAACAGGCCATTCAGCCCAACAAAGCTCAACAGTCCTATCCATTTAAATCTTATAAAATTATATCAAGTCGGGTTTTGAAAGTCCATAAAGTCTAACTGTCTACCACATTACTTGTTAGATTATTAGATAAGCTAAGATTAGATAAGTCAAGTCAAATCAGTTTTATTTATAGAGTACATTTAAGAACAACAGAAGTCACCCTTCTGGCCAAACTGAGTAAGCAAGCAAGAAAGATCTTCATACACATCATTTTATGTCCCCTATTTGGCCAGAGTGTCAGGGTCAACAGCTACTTGAAGGTTTCCCAAGCAAGCAACCTCTGCAGTCAGCAAACCAATTGTAGCTGTGTTCGGAGGTTGCATGTTCAAAGAGAAGGTATAAAAATCGAACAACTGCATGGAACTCCAGAGTATACCTACAGTCATATGGACGACATCGCTCCTGCCCCTGCCTAGGACACAATGCTTTCCCAAGCTCTGTCAAAGACTGGACAAGCTGAACCATAGGAAACCAGAACAACTGGATCACGCTTTGGTCAAGCTTAGTTCTCCTTTGACTATTATATTATTGTGAGTGTTAAACCAATATTATACTGAAGCAAGTATAATCTTCTGTTAATGTTATTGATTACCACAATCACAGCCGTACCACTAGGGAAAGATATGTATCTCTCTATTATAAAAAAAAATCTTGGAAGAAGACGAGACGTGATTTTCTCAGACACGTCCTGCGAGATGAGTCTTTGTGCCAGGAGATTTAACCACGCCCGGGGATGAAAATAAAAGACAAAGAGTAGATGAAGCATAGAACGTCGTAAAGAATTAAAAAACGTTGGCAGGTTAGAGATAATGGAAGTACAAAAATTTGAAAGTCTCAAAAAAACTATAATAAAGATCGCATTAGCACAAACAAACGGAAATTATTACTCAGTGAAATAACGGAACAGCAAAAAGAGATCGAATATATTGTTCGGATTTAAACTTTAAGTCGGAGACTTGTAGATCGTTTAATTTGTGTTGCCAGCGAGAATTAAAAGATTCCAAAAACGTTGGCAACAGTATGAAGTCCCGTGAGATGGAGACTTTAAACATGAGATTCTTTCAAATCACACCATACTTACAACCTTTGAAAGCAAGTCCCACGAGACGATGACTTTTGCCATGAAATTCTTTCAAGTCACACCCTACTTTTTTCAAACAAGACCATGGTCACCTAACCTCCCAGTCATGTGAATGCTTTTGTCAGACACACTTCCTGCGCTCTCAGCTCTTATAAATTTTATCAGGACAATAATTTTATACATTTCAGATGACACATCAACGACTAAGCGAAGAAAAAAGAGCGTGGACAAACATTCGAAAAAGTCGTTTTACTTATTAGAGAGAAAGAAATGATATTCACTCACGGGCAGTCATACATTGCATTGTCACAATGAAAGTCCAAACACGGAATCAAAATTCAATGTGATCTTGAAGAAAGTTAATTCTAAATATTGTTTTTACTAAACTTTTAAAGTAAAAGTGAAAATAATGCATATGTAACAATTCCCATGAAAATAACAATCTCTTTAAATTGTATATCCGGTTAACCAAACACGGGGGTGGGCAAGCGAAGCGAGCAGGGGACGGAGCACCCTAGTATATACTGTATATATATATATATATACAGTGCATCTGGAAAGTATTCACAGTGCATCACTTTTTCCACATTTTGTTATGTTACAGCCTTATTCCAAATTGGATTAAATTCATTTTTTTCCTCAGAATTCTACACACAACACCCCATAATGACAACGTGAAAAATGTTTACTTGAGATTTTTGCAAATTTATTAAAAATAAAAAAACTGAGAAAGCACATGTACATAAGTATTCACAGCCTTAGCCGTGAAGCTCAAAATTGAGCTCAGGTGCATCCTGTTTCCCCTGATCATCCTTGAGATGTTTCTGCAGCTTCATTGGAGTCCACCTGTGGTAAATTCAGTTGACTGGACATGATTTGGAAAGGCACACACCTGTCTATATAAGGTCCCACAGTTGACAGTTCATGTCAGAGCACAAACCAAGCATGAAGTCAAAGGAATTGTCTGTAGACCTCCAAGACAGGATTGTCTCGAGGCACAAATCTGGGGAAGGTTACAGAAAAATTTCTGCTGCTTTGAAGGTCCCAATGAGCACAGTGGCCTCCATCATCCGTAAGTGGAAGAAGTTTGAAACCACCAGGGCTCTTCCTAGAGCTGGCAGGCCATCTAAACTGAGCGATCAGGGGAGAAGGGCCTTAGTCAGGGAGGTGACTAAGAACCCGATGGTCACTCTGTCAGAGCTCCAGAGGTCCTCTGTGGAGAGAGGAGAACCTTCCAGAAGGACAACCATCTCTGCAGCAATCCACCAATCAGGCCTGTATGGTACAGTGGCCAGACGGAAGCCACTCCTTAGTAAAAGGCACATGGCAGCCCGCCTGGTGTTTGCCAAAAGACACCTGAAGGACTCTCAGACCATGAGAAAGAAAATTCTCTGGTCTGATGAGACAAAGATTGAACTCTTTGGTGTGAATGCCAGGCGTCACGTTTGGAGGAAACCAGGCACCGCTCATCACCAGGCCAATACCATCCCTACAGTGAAGCATGGTGGTGGCAGCATCATGCTGTGGGGATGTTTTTCAGCGGCAGGGACTGGTAGACTAGTCAGGATAAAGGGAAAGATGACTGCAGCAATGTACAGAGACATCCTGGATGAAAACCTGCTCCAGAGCGCTCTTGACCTCAGATTGGGGTGACGGTTCATCTTTCTGCAGGACAACGACCCTAAGCACACAGCCAAGATATCAAAGGAGTGGCTTCAGGACAACTCTGTGAATGTCCTTGAGTGGCCCAGCCAGAGCCCAGACTTGAATCCGATTGAACATCTCTGGAGAGATCTTAAATTGGCTGTGCACCGACGCTTCCCATCCAACCTGATGGAGCTTGAGAGGTGCTGCAAAGAGGAATGGGCGAAACTGGCCAAGGATAGGTGTGCCATGCTTGTGGCATCATATTCAAAAAGACTTGAGGCTGGAATTGCTGCCAAAGGTGCATCAACAAAGTATTGAGCAAAGGCTGTGAATACTTATGTACATGGGATTTCTCCATTTTTTTATTTGTAATAAATTTGCAAAAACCTCAAGTAATCTTTTTTCACGTTGTCATTATGGGGTGTTGTGTGTAGAATTCTGAGGAAAAAAATGAATTTAATCAATTTTGGAATAAGGCTGTAACATAACAATGTGGAAAAAGTGATGCGCTGGAAATACTTTCTGGATGCACTGTATATATATATATATATTGTAAATGCCACAGGGGTTGGATGGGCATACATCCCAACCAGAGAAGGGGCAGGTTCCTTACTCGGATGGGAGGCCCCGAGAAGACAGATGGACATCCCGACCAGGAGAAAGAAAGGAGCCAGACCCGGAAGTAATGGCTGGAGTGGATGGACGGACAGCCCATCAGAAGATGTCACTAGGGACTCTTTATTCCCCCAGGATGCTAGACGGCAGCAGTCCTCAGTATCAGTGCCCATTTGGGAACCAGCAGAGAATGCTGGAAGAAGTAGTCCGGCAACCAAGAGCAGTGCTTGGGTTTGGCAAGTGGGGGGACCGTTCCAGGCCCCACACCTAAGGGGGCCCCGATTTTGAGGTCTGCGTGTCCCGTTCGAGTGCATTTGCCAAGTTATATTTTCCATTATATATACAGTATATTTGAGATGCTTCTAAGAGGAATCCTTTCAAAATCCCTCTTCTAGGGCTTGTGACTCCTTCGTGTCTGGAGAGCCCACCATCATCGTTTCTTAGTTGAGTCTTTGGTTCAGTTTGCTACAGTAGGCCGAGTTGAAATAGTGCGGTAAGTGTTTGGATATGAGCGTTTTATTACTGGTTTAGCCATATCGCTGTCGATGCCATGAGTGGAAGAGATCGTGACGTACTTTTTTAATAGATTATATTGTTATATTTTGATAAAGTGTGTTATCTTGCAAAAATTTAGCTGAATACTGTAATGAGAAAACCCAGTGTATGTTAACATCATTTTTATAAAATTCATGTGCATGTTTATACAGTCCACACATACCGGTAACAGCGTTTGACATAACCAGCCCCCCATGGGGTTGGTCAGCCCTATGCCCGGCACACCCCTAAGGCCACCTCTGCCAGCAACACAGCCCTGCTGGGATGATGGGCGCTCCCTAATAAATCAGACTTCCGTATGACCCAGAAGTACTTCCATCGGGCAGTGGCCCTGGCACCAGAGGTACTCCAGGGTTCTTAATAAAACGGCCCACACTCCCTTGTCCAGGCAAGTAGGAGCTGGAAGGTTGTGGAGAAACACTCAACTGGAGGAGGGCAGTGTGGTGGTGAGAGGAATTGGGAAGAGGTATTGTGTTTTGTGGAGAAAGACAACCTGTCTTTGTGCTTGGGTTACTTTGTGTTACTTGTACTTGTGAAACCCAATCTCACTTATATGTGTTCAAGACTAATTAGATATATTCAACTTAAGTCTTTATTATTATTGATTTTGACACAAAAATCACATTTTATCACACAAGTAGAACAGCACTTTCATTGATAAATGTGACCTAGGAGAGGTAAATAGTAAATATTAAACAAATTTGATGTCTGTGTTGTTTGTAAGTGAGACAAAGTCAACATCTGCTATGTAGTTTACCATGAAACTAGCAGTGCCAACCGTCTTTGTGCTCATGTTACTTTGTAGATGAATTGGTGAATAAACCATCATTTATATGAACCCAGGACTCTCTGTGTGAGAGTTTTTGAGGGTTTGGGGCTCACTGATGCCCCTGGTTCTATCACAATACATATAGGGGTTTAGTAAAGACTGCAATCTCTAACAAATCTTTTCCCAGGGGGGCATGAGTGCCACTGGCTGGATACAGGGCAGACTTAAACCCCATAGGACATCTGTGGAGAGACCTGAAGATGGCAGTTTACATTTACTTTACGCCGAATCTAACAAAGCTTGAGAGGCTCTGACAGAACAAATGAGATAAACAGTCCAAAACCAGGTGGGCAAAGCTTGTAGAGACTTACCCAAGAAGATTCACAGTTGGAATTTCTTCAAATTCTACAAAGTTGTGAATTAAATGTCTAAAATGAATGAGAGATTTCATGTTTTTGTTTTCATTAAATTGGAAAACCTTTCTGAAAACACGCTTTTACTTTGTCATTATGGGTTATTGAGTGTAGATTGATGGGCAAAAATGGCAAATACCACGTGCAGAAAGTGAAGGGATCTGAATACTTTCTGAATCCTCTTGCATACGCAGAAATAGTTAGCAACAATTACATACATTTGCTGTCGGGGATTGATACAGTGTACCAAATGCCAAAAAAAAAGAAAGAAAAATAATAAGCAAACATGTTCATTACGCCATTATGAATAAAATAATTTACAAAAAACAAACAGAAGGGATAACGCTCAGCAAAATCTTAACTAAAAGCACAAAAAACATTCAAAAAAACAATCAAACCAGGAGTGCCCTCAAATGTCGATACTTCACATTACGTGACAGACAGACATGGATGCCATTCACCATACAGCATAATCGAATATTTCATTACAAAGCAAAATATCTCACAAACATTCAAAATTAAACTGTTACTGTGGCACAGTGGATTTCATAGAAATGGCTTCGCTCCAACTCGATGGAGATCATTCCTCTTCGGAGCTTCTGCTGCCAGTCCTGAGAGCGCTTCACTGGCAACGCCACCTTGTGGTAAGTACTCTTCCAAGAGATGCATTTTGTGGCGCATATGGTGGAGGTTATCATTTTGGCAAAATTTGAGTCCTTTGAATTCTTTTTACAAAGCTGTCTCTGATCTCTTTAGTCCGCAGGCAATAAATAATGGGGTTCATCAGAGGAGGAATCACATTCTGAAGTACGGCCGCCATGATTCGCATATCTGCTGACGTACCAGGCACGCGGTAAGAGATGTAGACTCCAGCAGCGATCAGAAAAAAGACTGAAATGACCAGAAGGTGAGTTCCGCAGGTGGAGAAAGCTTTGAGTCGCCCCTCTGAGCTGGCAATCTTGAACACTGAACGGATGATTCTGATGTATGAGAAGAGAATGTATGTCAGTGGGATGAAGAGGGTGGACAGAGAGATGGTTAACGCCACATAGCTGTTGATAGTGATGTCGGCACAGGTTAGTCTCACAACAGACACGTGATCGCAGAAACAGTGAAGCACTTTATTAGGTCCACAGAATGGCAACCTGAGAGCAAGAACAATGGGGATTATTGGACCACAAAGCCCCCCAACCCAACAACAAACAATTTGTTTAAAAACACGACTGTTGGTCATATAAGTAGGATAGTGCAGTGGGTGACAAATGGCCATGTATCGATCATAGGCCATGAGACCAAGAAGAAAAGACTCGGCTGTAATCATGCCGTGGTAAAATAGAAGCTGAATGAAGCAGGCCACAAAAGTGATGGCCTTCGAGTCGAACATGAAGACTACTAACATTTTAGGAATGACGACAGATGAGAGTATAACATCCAAAAAGGCCAGACTGCAGATCAGCATGTACATTGGAGTGTGGAGACTTTCATCCATTGCAAATATTAAAATGATTAATAGGTTTCCTAGCAGTATTAGCAAATAGGCCACCAGGAAGATGCCAGAAAATACTGCCCTGCTCTCCTGATCCTGGAGTCCAGGAAAGCCAACGATGATGAATTCCTCCACTTGTGAAGTGTTGTGGTTCATCCCTGACACGATGCCCTGCACACAATGGTTCAAATGTTAAGTATACTCCTGAAAAAAAGCACAACGTCATGTCATATTATTTTCTAGTCAGAATACATGCCCATTCCTAAAATCTTAATCTCAAAAACTCCTGCTTTTTTATATTTGCCCTTCCCAAGATTTCTTCCATTTTTTGGGGGGGGGAGTATTTTTTTCTTGTCTTCTTGGGTAGTCAGGGCTGGTGGGGGGAGGCTTTCAAAAAACAAATGATGCGTCACAAACATTTGTAGTAATAAAATGCATTGCATCTTTCATTCCAACAGATGGAGCATCACAAACCATTGTTATAATGAAATGCATTGCTCCTTTTATTGCAGCAGATGGTGCTTCACAATTATTTGTAGTAATGAAATGCATTGCATCTTTCATTCCAACAGATAACACATCACAAACCTTTGTTATAATGAAATGCATTGCATCTTTCATTCCAAAAGACGGTGCATTATAAATATTTGTAGTAAAAAAATGAATCACATCTTTCATTCCAACAGATGGTGCATCACAAACATTTGTAGTACAAAAGTGCATGCATCTTCAATTCCAAACATATTGTGCATCACAAACATTTATAGTAATAAAATGCATTACACCTTTTATTGCAACAGATGGTGCATCACCAATATTGGTAGTAATAAAATGCATTGCATCTTACATTCCAATTAGATGGTGCATCATAAACCTATGTTATAATGAAATGCATTGCATCTTTCATTCCAACAGATGGTGTTTCACAAACCTATTATAATGAAATGCATTGCATCTTTATTTTCCAACAGATGGTGCATTATAAATATTTGTAGTAATTAAATGCATCACATCTTTCATTCCCACAGATGGTGCATCACAAACATTTCTAGTAATAAAATGCATTGCACCTTTTATTGCAGCAGATCATGCATCACAAATATGTATAGTAATAAAATGCATTGCATTTTCCATTGCAAACAGATGGTGGATCACAAACCTTTGTTATAATGTAGTGTATGGCATCTTTAATTCCATCAGATGGTACATCACAAACATTTATAGCAATAATATGCATTGCACCTTTTATTGCAGCAGATGGTGCATCACAAATATTTGTAGTAATAAAATGTATTGCATATTTCATTCCAAGCTTTGGTGCTGATGCACACATATGCACACATTTAGCACTGCTTTTACAAAGCCCATACCAAATGGCATATGAGAGAAACATAGCAACTGGAGAGACACACAGATACTTGTCCTTTTTTAAAGGTGGATAAGTTGATTTCTGTCTGTTTGGCAATCACTCTGGATTGGATATATTCAGCATTAACATTTGCAGCGCATAATCTGTTGGAATGAATTTTGTAATGCAAGTAGTAATAAAATGCATTGTATTTTTTATTCCAACAGATGGTTCATCACAAACATTAGCACTGCTTTTCAAATTCCATACCAAATGGCTTATAACAAAGACTTAGCAACTGAGCAGAAACACAGATACACATACGCTTACATTAAAGTTGATGTTTTCACAGTGGGTAATGGGGGCCTATTTACCAATCGTATTAGTCAAAAATTGGACAGGACCTTGAAAGGACAGAGTCTATGATGCAGGGATTAGGAGAACGCAATCAAGAGAGGAAGCACCAGGCAAGAGAGATGGAAACACACAAAGAAACTGAATCTATGCAAAGGAGGAATGCTGAAGAAACACATACGGCTAGAGATATCAAATATCAAGTCAAGTCAAGTCAAGTTGGGGAGCATGCACTGGTACCGCATGTTGCCGCACCCACAACACAACAAAACAACTCGGGATCCCAGTTGGCAACCCCCCAGGGCAGACATGCGGTCCAGTCCCACCCTCCAGAAATGACCCTCTATCTGCCGCAGCCAGGTATTACATGGGTGACCTCTTGGCCTGGTCCAGCCACTCGGGTCCCCAACAATGAGGATCCTACGAGCTGGATCACCCTCGGGGAAACGCGCCACATGGCTGTAGTGTCATAACTCATGCTCCCTCACAATGCAGGTAATATGCCTCATTCGGGAATCCATGAGCAACACAAAGTCAAACCAACGATACCCAAGAATTTTCCGGAGAGACACAGTACCTAAGGAGTCCAGTCTTCATCTCAGGTCACTGGATAGTGTCAATGTCTCGCAACCATATAACAAGACAGGAAGCACCAGGACTCTAAAGACTTTGACCTTCATCCTTTTGCATAGATATCGGGAGAGCCACACACCCCTTTCCAGAGACCTCATGACCCCCCATGCCCTCCCAATCTGTCTACTGACTTCATAGGAACAGTTGGTTGTTCATGGCAATGTGTGGGATTTTAGATTAAAAACAGTGGGTGCGTGTGTGTGGCTAAGGAGCAGGACTGATGTGTGGTGTTCATGAGCTGATTGCATGATTAGGACAGCCATCAAAATCAGCACTCTGTGGATTGTCATTAGGGCATCGCACCCACAGGTGCATAAGGGGCAGGAGTGACCAACCACTCAGAGTGGGCTCCCACCAAAGGCCGAGGAAACAGCACTTACAGGGTCCTCGTGGATGCCGAAGGATGTCAGTGAGAATATGAGCCTGTTTAAAGGTGGACCACATTTTTAGTAATAAAATGCATTGCATTTGTCTTTCCAACAGTTGCCCCAACAAAACCAGTAACACTGCTTTTACAAATCTCATACCAAATGGCATATAACAGAGACATGTGCATTGCATGATGCGCTGCAAATGTTAACACTGAGGTCTACACTGATATTTTAGATTTCAACCAGCCTTTGATGGGTAGCACAGCTAGTGTGAACGTGTATGTGTGTATATGTATATATATATATATACATATAATATATATATATATATATATATATATATATATATATATATATATATATACAGTATGTATGTACAGTATATATGTATATATATTTATATATAAGGGGACTCTGCTTCATGCTCGCTTTGCTCGCCAACCCCCGGGTATGGGTAACCGGATGTACAATCTAAAGTGATTGTTATTTTCATGGGAATTGTTACATATGCATAATAGAACTATTTTACATTACAGCGAGTAATTAACCATAACAAAAATTATTAATACGTAATAAATTGAAAGAAAATTATGTTTTATGTTACGTTAGAGGTATTTGTTGCGTTATACGTTTTATTTCTGTTTGGCTTTGAAATGAACCCGCAAATACTTTTTAAACTTACATTTAAACTTACACCTAAACTTAAACTTTTACTGTAAAACTTCAGTAAAAACAATATTTGGAATTAACTTTTCATTAATATCGCACTGAATTTAGATTCAGTGTTTGGACTTTCATCTTAACAACGCAACGTATAACTGCCCGTGAGTGAATGTCGTTTCTTTCTCTCTAATAAATAAACCGACTTTTTACATTACAGCGAGTAATTAACCATAGTATAAAAGAGTAAAACGAAATAAATTGAAAGAAAATTATGTTTCATGTTGCGTTAGAGGTATTCGTTGAGTTATACGTTTTCATTCTATTTGACTTTGAAATTAACATGCAAATACAGTGGAACCTCGGTTTGTGAGAATAATTCATTCCAGAAATGTGCTTGTAATCCAAAGCACTCGTATCCATCCATCCATCCATTGTCCAACCCGCTGAATCCGAACACAGGGTCACGGGGGTCTGCTGGAGCCAATCCCAGCCAACACAGGGCACAAGGCAGGAAACAATCCCCGGGCAGGGTGCCAGCCCACCGCAGGGACACACACAAACACACCAAGCACACACTAGGGCCAATTTAGAATCGCCAATCCACCTAACCTGCATGTCTTTGGACTGTGGGAGGAAACTGGAGCGCCCGGAGGAAAGCCACGCAGACACGTGGAGAACATGCAAACTCCACGCAGGAGGACCTGGGAATTGAACCCAGGTCCCCAGATCTCCCAACTGCGAGGCAGCAGCGCTACCCACTGCGCCACCGTGCTGCCAGCACTCGTATATCAAAGTGAATTTCCCCATAAGAAATAATGGAAACTCAAATGATTCGTTCCACAACCCAAAAACTATTCATATAAAAATGATTAATACAAAATATAAAGCAAAAATACATAAAACAAATTAACCTGCACTTTACCTTTGAAAATAATCATGGCTGGTGTGAGGGAGACGAGAGAGAGGAGCAGGAGGGTTATTGTGTTGGTCGACTTTCACTCTAACTAATGGAATCCCTGCAATCTGTTGGCTCACTGGAATCTTTTTCTTTTTTAGCGACTTTAACAAGGAGTCTCTCCAATGACATTTGCTTTTGCCTGAAGAGTCACCAGACTTGGACACAAAATTTAAAAAATGCTTTACGCGCTGTAAGATTTCTAAACTCTTTTGGGATTCCACCCAATGGAACGACACGTGGCAGAGCGTCCAGAAGCAACCCCAGGCTCCCAGTGCTGTAGCAGTTTGCCGTAAAAACGAAACCAAAAAGATTGCGGACATGCTATAAGCACCGGCCGTTGATGGGTGATACAAGGAACATTCTAAATGCAAGGGCACAGTATTACTTGGCCACTAACCTGGTCGTCACCCTGCCTGACTGTTGTGTCTGTGTATTACTTTCCTTATTTCCTGAGTAGTTCTTTTTTGAATTCTTTTCTCTCCAACGCTTTTTGGCCTCTTTTCGATGCGCTGCCCTTTCTTCTTCGCTTAGTCGTTGACGTGTCATCTAGAATGTATAGAATTATTGTCCAGAAATAGCCAATCTAATGAAACAAATAGATTGTATGTATAACAATACTGTCCAGAAAAGCTTCTTTAAAGATGAAATGGAGAACTTTTCATAAACGACTTGAAATGTGGAAAATGTAAAAATGTATAAGAGCTGAGAGCGCAGCACGCATGTCTGACAAAAGCATTCACACGAGGTTGTGTGAGGTTGAGAGGAGTGCAGAACTTAGCAAAATTCTCCTAGCAAAAGTCTCGTCTTGCAGAACTTGAAATTATCTCTTTGAAAAAGTCTCGTCCCAGGATTTCCTTTTATAATAGAGAGATATTTATATATAAGCTGTGGCGAACGACTGGGGGTTTTACCCAGCTGGAATGCCTGGAAGGACCGGGAGAGGGACTATGCCTCCTCCGGACCACAAGAAAGCAGTTATTAGCACCAGCAGTTATTAGGACTCAAGCCTACATACACACATTTGTATCTGGTGTTGGTGTTATTGTTGGACTCTGCAATTATGAAAAGAACTACAAAGAAATTCAGCTGAGTTTTATTTGAAATGCTGCTGATTAAAATTAGATTAAGAATGCCATCATTCAGCTTGAAGTGAAACAGACTTTTGTATTTTTCTTAGTAAAACACGTGCTGAAATATAGGAACCTCTACATTTAGATGATATTTACATGTCTTATCTAGTTTATTACCTTTATATGATATCAATGTTCCCCCTATTTTTTTTTTTTATTTTAAAAGTCTAAGTGAAAATGACATTATAAAAATGAAAGGTGGTGCTTACCTTTCCCAGCTCTGCATGTCATGTTCAGAATCTCCAGTGTTACACCGATTTATCTCATTCTCATTGTCTCTCTTGGGCAAAGTCAACATCTTAATTAGAGAGGCAATTACGCTGTTGGCAAACAAACATTAAATGGCTCCACAGGGAAACTGAAAAGGGGCCTAGTAATATGTACAGTACCTAAATAAACGTTACAGTTCTATCATGTTATATTTTACAATTAAGAGGATTGAGAATGTAATTTAAAAATGTCTCCAGAAGCAAAGTGAAAAGCTGCCTAATAATATGTACCATACCTAAATGAAATTTACATTTCTGTTGTGTTACATTTAACAAGTAGGACCCTTAACAACATAATTTTAAAAAATGCCGGTATAAATAAACACATAGACAAATATATATAGATATATATATCTATAATATCTATCTATATTATATATAATATAGATAGATAGATAGATAGATAGATAGATAGATAGATAGATAGATAGATAGATAGATAGATAGATAGATATAGATATGAAAGGCACTTTATAATAGATAGATAGATAGATAGATAGATAGATAGATAGATAGATAGATAGATAGATAGATAGATAGATAGATAGATAGATAGATAGATAGATAGATATGAAAGGCACTTTATAATAGATAGATAGATAGATAGATAGATAGATAGATAGATAGATAGATAGATAGATAGATAGATAGATAGATAGATAGATAGATAGATAGAAGTGAAAGGCACTATATGATAGATAGATAGATAGATAGATAGATAGATAGATAGATAGATAGATAGATAGATAGATAGATAGATAGATAGATAGATAGATAGATATGAAAGGCACTTTATAATATATAGATAGATAGATAGATAGATAGATAGATAGATAGATAGATAGATAGATAGATAGACAGACAGACAGACAGACAGACAGACAGACAGACAGATAGATAGATAGATAGATAGATAGATAGATAGATAGATAGATAGATAGATAGATAGATAGATAGATAGATAGATAGATAGATAGATAGATGTGAAAGGCACTATATGATAGATAGATAGATAGATAGATAGATAGATAGATAGATAGATAGATAGATAGATAGATAGATAGATAGATAGATAGATAGATAGATAGATAGATAGATAGATATGAAAGGGACTTTATCATAGATAGATTCCCGTAAGGGAGTGAAGTGAGTGAACTGAACTGAACACAACTGGAGGCACCGTGGCTGATGTTTCCTGACTTGCTGGCCAACCATAAGCGTTACCTGGTAAGTAACCACCCACTCACTTCACTCCCTTACGGGAATCGAACCTCGGACTTCAGCGCTAGAGGCGAAGCCCCTAAAATTGCACCACGGCGTGTGGTTTGTTTATTTGACAGCATGTAGATCGGGGTAATTACATTCGTAGTCTGATTCACAATCTGATTGTATGGGTGGTTACCTACCAGGTAACGCTTATGGTTAGCCAGCAAGTCATCTCGAAGTGATCACTCGAGTGAACGCAGCTTCACAAAAAAAAAGATCCTTAACAAACTGTTATTGGTATATTTTCCCTCAATTTTAAAAGGTTTTCTTTTCTTCTTAATAAAAATTTAAAAGCAGTACTTCGCTGGTGCGAAGCGCCGGGATTTGAGCGACTGACACATACAGACATATTCATGAGTGCAGGTACTTCGAAAAGAAAGCACCGTGTAAACCTAAAGTTTAAATTAAGTTCATAGACCTACAAAAGGTTGCCATTGATTTGAGGCAAGATTGCTTTTCTCCTGTACAACTATACGTTGCATTCTTAACAGTAAGCTTGCACGGCTTGGTCATATTACAACCGGAGTGCTGAACTAACAACGTGGTATACAAACAGAACTATAACAATCATAATAAACGAACAAAAAAAAAAAAGCGAAGAACCCTTGGATTTAATAAAAAGGCTGCTTCCTTGGCGAAGCAAGGAAAAAAAGGAAGACCTAATATGGCGTTCGTTTATAAAACAGCGGAAAAGCTGTGTTAAGGCTGCTTCACAAAAAAACACATTCTTAACAAATTGTTATTGGGATATTTTCCCTCAATTTAAAAAGATTTTCTTCTTAATAAAATTTAAAAGCAGTACTTCGCGGGGATTTATATATATATATATATATATATATATATATATATATATATATACTATATATATATATATATTATATATATATATATTTGCAGTTGGAGATCCACAAAGGGAGAAAAAAATAAATCACGTATCATAAAATAGTTTTATTCCTGAGCTTTCAACCCCTATCACGGGTCTTCATCAGAGGATAATGCTTAGACTTACAAGAATCAAAGGCAATATATAGCAGCACATTCAGTATTGGGGGGGGATGGGGGGGGTGGTGGTGACTAAGTCAGTATGATCAATGGGTGTATCGTTTAATTAATGTGCATATGTCCTTCTTAAGTTGGCATATGCTGGGTTTATGTCCAAGTGTCTGTTGATGGCGTTTTCATCTGATAGCCAAGACTCGGCCAACTCTCTGGCGCTTTTTGTACTGGCCTTAAATTTTACTTTTACGTTGTCCCAGTTGAATGTGTGTCCTGTCGATTTAGTATGTGTATATATCAAAGATAGTGCGTCCTTCATTAATCGGAGTCTACACAGCAGACGCCAAAGGAATCAGCATACAATCGACGTAAATCAGAACCCAAAAGAAAGCTTGGATGGATCGTGCCTTGTTCCAAGAATGGTTTGACAAGCAATTTGTGCCAAAAGTTAAGGCGTTTAACAAAGAAAATGGATTGCCTCCTCGTGCTTTGTTACTTATAGACAATGCTCCGTCACATCCAGAAGAAATGCAACTTGTTTGCGATGATATCAAGGCTATTTTTCTCCCACCAAATGTCACATCAATTTTGCAGCCAATGGACCAAGGGGTTTTGCAGGCTTTGAAACAGAATTATAGAAAAATGCTTCTTCATAGCCTACTTGAAGATAATGAAGAGCTAACAATTTTGGATAAACTCATGAAAATGAACATCAAAGATGTTATTTACTGGGTTACTGAAGCTTGGGAAAACACACGCAAGGAATCCTTACAGAAGTCTTGGAAAAATCTCTGGCCTGAGCTAGAGTTTGTCCAAACAGTTTTCCCCCTGACAAAAGAAAATTGCGAACTTCTTCAATTGGTGAAAAGAATGCCAGGTTGTGAAAATGCAGAAGAAGAATGCGTGGAAGAGTGGACAGCCGTTGATGACTGTGGCCATGAAGAATACACAGATGAGGACATTGTGGCAGCTGTGCAGGGAACATCAGCTGATCTCGACGCAGACGACAGTGAGGAGGAAGGGGACGCGCCGACTGATGTTGTTCCACACACTGCTGCAGCCAGTGCCCCTGATCTCGCTTTGTGCTACGTTGAGCAACACGCCGATGCAACCCCAACAGATGTTATGTTTATGCGGCGTTGGCGAAACATTGCTTCTTCAAGCCGTTTTAGTTCGTTGCATCAGAAGAAGATCACTGACTTTATCTCTTAGATAATGGTTTGCTTTTTACGTTTTGTGTAAATGCTGTACAGAACATGGATTCTACATATGTGAGTAAATTCGAACTTGTTTCAATTTTAAGTAAGGCTGTATTTTGGATTTTTAGTTAGACAGCGAAATTGAAAAATTACAAGTTTCTTAAATGTACATTAAACGTCTGACATAACTTGAAAAAACTTGTTTTCTTTACTTTTCCCAGTTCAGAAATTTTATAAAAATTATTTTTTTCCCTAGTCCTGTTCGGATTAGGCGGATTTTCGGATTAGCGGGGTTCGGATTAGCGGGGCTCTACTGTATGTCTATATATATATATATGTAAGCTTATAAGTACTGCCTTACTTCTCTTTAAGAAAGGAAGATGTAATGATACTTGATTTAAACGATTCCATGTCTTGGTGGGTTTGCGTAGCTTATTGTCAATATCTTTACACCTGTTTTTAAGACTAATTGACTGAAACGGGCTTTCACGAAAACAGTTAGGGCTTTGCTACAAGATACACCCTCCACAAGTTAAGCAAGTAAAAATAAAAGTGTATATTTCTGTTTTATTTAAACATTTTAAGTTCGTATGCATAGCCCCATTTGGCTGTTTTAGTTTTTTTTTCTTTCTTCAGTAATATTTAATCTCCTTAAAGAAAAACAACATATGCATTTTACTTTTTTTGTATCTCTTTAGTAATATTTTAGTGTAAAAGAATAACCAGTATTTAAACCTTTTATGTTACTTTATAAATTTATTTTACACAATGTTGAAAAATTAAAAAGAAAGCTACATATTTTGGCAGCTGCTGCTTTAATTTTCAATGAAATAAAAAAAGCTCTCCAAGAGAAAACGTCAATGAAGAAGAAACAGTTTTCACTATCTAAAAAGGAGAAACC